>NW_027203270.1:11995000-12240000 GCF_024711535.1 Dipodomys merriami
CACTGGGCTCAGATGACATTCCCTCTGTGTGTGTGTGTGTGTGTGTGTGTGTGTGTGTGTGTGCGCACACACACACACACACATATACCTGCATGTGAATATGTGAATGTGTCTGGAAGCAGATAGAAATTCTTGATGAAGTTCAGGAAATGGTTAAAGATAGAGGGTCCTTTAAAATAGAAGTCAGGTCATGTCTGTCCTCTGCTGAGAACTGAGACACCCACTATAACACCCATTCCACATGGGAGAAAGAAGCCAGAGTCATTGTCTGTCTTCACATTGCTCAGTCTGTCCTGGTCCCATTGGCCTCCTTTCACATGGGAGCTGGCTTCCCATTTGCCCTGTGTAGTCTGTCCTACTACCCAGCTTCCTTTCTCCCAGTCACACCAGCCTACACATGGTGCAGAGTTTATTGCTGGTCTGCTTTACCAGGTTGAAACATCCATGGGGTGGGGGCTCTCTTTTATTCACAGGTATTTTCCACTTGAAATGGAACAGATTCTTGGTGCCTGTTGCCTGAAGGAAAGAAAGAACAGAGCTACAAACTGCCTTGGCCTTGTGCAATGTAGTTCTCAGCAGGAGCTGATAAGCCATCAGCATCAGCTTCTTTTTCAGTTTAGGAAAATTAGAGTCACTATAACACCATTTTGTGTGTGTGTGTGTGTGTGTGTGTGTGTGTGTGTGTGTGTGTGTGTGTGTGTGTGCACGCACACGCGTGTGTGTATTCACTTGTGTGTTCATTCTTTTGTGCTGGCTAGGATAGTGCTGGATGTGTCTGAAATAGGCCTAAAGTTGTGTTAATACTCTGGTGTCAGTTTACACAAAAATTTCCTTTTTTTTTGTAATGGGACTTGAACTCTCACTTGACTTTTTGCTTAAGGTTGGCATTCTGCCACTTGAGCCACAGCTTCCCTTCTGACCTTTTGCTGGTTAATTGGAGATAAGATTCTCATGGACTTTTCTGCCTTGGCAGGTTTTGAACTGCAATCTTCAGATTTCAGCCTCCTGAGTAGGTAGGATTACAGACATGAGCCACAGTGCCCAGCCAAAAGTACTTAAAATTTTATTGATGCATATATATTGCTCAAAGTAAGAGGTTTCACTATCACATTTCCATATATGCATATAATAATGTACTTTGATCTTACTCCTACAAAATTCCATTTCAGTCAGTATTTAGCATGTCTTTATCTGCTGTCAACTATATCATAGGCACTAGGTTGAAGTTCTACAAATTAGATATTCAGTTTTATTTAAAGCTAAGTATTTTTTTCTCATTTAAACTGATAATTTTACTGTGTATTCTTTAATGTATGTCTGTTGAGTTTTGAGGCTTTGCTTACTGTGTTCAGTTGTCTCTTGGACCACTAGTTTGGGAGGCTGTGGACCTGAGTCTGCTATGAGCTGGTTTGCAGTTTCCTTGATCCTTATTTCCTTGTCTGTGCAAAACTGATTGAGGGAATAAGACTGTTTTCTAATGTCTCTCAGCTAAACCAAGAGAAAAAAAATTAAGTTCATAGCACACATGTACCTTCTGTTGGCTATAAGGCATGCCAAGTGCTGTCTCTGAGCTGTCACTGGGGCACCGTGACCTGGGTCATGGGTCAGCCTTGTGCTTTCCTGCCATGCATGTGCTTAGGGCCTGTGGAGCCCCATCCTGCTTGCTTGGTCCTTGGTGATTGATAGTGAATGGTCTTGGGTATTCAGCACCTGCACAACCACCGCCCATCCACGGTTTCCCCTCCACACTGGGGTTTCTGTTTGGCAGCTTTGATGGTCAGGGTCAGAGTGTGGTGACATTAGGTTCTGGAGTTGGAATCTTGAATTCTGCTGTGCCAGTGGTGTGACTCATTGGATGCCTATGTTAAAGCTCAGTTTTCTCATCCATCAAATGGGGTGAATAATTTCTCTCAGAATGGATTTGAGGGTTAAATGGGCTGGCATGCACACTGCTTAGTGAAAAGCCTAAGTATTCTTAATGATGAAGGGCTACTGTGCTGTGGGGGTAAAAATGTCTTCTGAGAGCTGAAAGAGAATGACAGAAGCTTGGGAAACTGTAAAACTAATTTGCAAGTTGAAAAGATCTCGAATTAATTGAGTTAATGCCATTTGGCTCCAAAATACTGGATGGGATTCTGGGAGAAGGGAGGTGGGAAGGAGTAGGAGGAGTGTGTGTGTGGGGGGAACAGAGTTGTGTTCCTGGTAATGCTTCTAAGTATGCAAAGCCAACAGGTAGGAAGATACTTTGTCTGGTGTGGAGCTGGCCATCAGTCCTTCTGGGATTTCAGCAGCAGGACTTGGGGTAGAAGCCAAAGTCAAGGCCATAGTTTCTGTCCATCTAGAATGGCAGAGAGAAGCCCCATCTTTTGGAGTTTCTGAGACATAATACTGCTGGCCTCCTCTTCGTGCTGGTAACTGCCACAGTCTTGAGGAACTGTTATTGAGGCTTGTGAGAGGGAAGTAGTCACGCTATGTAGCCTACACTGGCCTTGAACTTGTGATCCTGTGTGCTGGGAGGCTTGAGGCAAGCTCAGTAGTCATGTGAATGGACACACTGAGGATTTATGTGAAGGACTAACTAGGATTTAAAGAGAGTTGGAGATGAGCACTGGTGGCTCACATCTGTAAAGTATGAACCTAGTCAGAGAAGTCCATGAAACTCATCTCCAGTTAACCAGCAAAAAGTTGAAAGTGGTTTAAGTGGTAGAGTACCGGTCTTGAAGGAAAAAGCAAGTGAGGACATCAGGCCCAGAGTTCAAGCCCCAGTAGCAACATTAAAAAAAAAAATTACCCAAAGGATGTTCACCGCTGCATGATTTATACTGATGAAGAATTACAAATCATCTAGACAGCTAATATCTTAATGTCTTACCTTGGGATATCATATCAATAAAATGAGCACATTTGGAATCGTGGTCTTAAAAACATCAAAGGCAAACCAGGTGCCGGTGGCTCATGCCTGTAATCCTAGCTACTCAGGAGGCTGCCATCTGAGGATCCCAGTTTAAAGCCAGCCTGGGCAGGAAAGTCCATGAGACCCTATCTCCAACTAACCAGAAAACTGAAAGTGGTGCTGTGGCTCAAGTGGTAGTGCGCTAGCCTCGAGCTGAAGAGCTCAGGGACAGTGCCCAAGACCAAGAGTTCAAGCCCTATGACTGACCAAACTCTCTCCCTCCTCTCCCCCCCAAAAAAAACCCCACCAAAGATAGTCAGGTGCTGGTGGCTCACACCTGTAAATCCTGTTCTGAAGGCAGAGATATGGTTCAAAGCCAATTTGGGCATAAAAGTCTACAGGACTTCACCTCTCAGTAACCATCAAAAAGCTGAGCTGGAGGTGTAGCCTAAATGGTAGTGTACCAGCCATGAATATGAAAACAGAGGTCCTGAGGTCAAACCTCTGTACTGTGGTATGGGGAACCCACCAAAAGCTTGTTGTAATGGACTGGTTCAATAGAAAATAAACAGGAGGCTGAGTGCTGGCTCAGTTGGCTGAGACTGAGGATCACAGTTCAAAGCCAGCCCAGGCAGGAAAGTCTAGGAGACTCCACCTCCAGTTAAACACCAGAAAACTGGAAGTGGTGCTGTGGCTCAAAGTGGTAGAGCAATAGTCTTGAGCAAAAGAGCTCAGGGATGGCACCTGGGCCCTGAGTTTAAGCACCATGACTGACCAAAAAAGGTACGGGGGGGGGGGGAGGGGGGAGAGGTGGGATGAGGGGGGGCGTTGCTGGGAAGGTGGCTCAGTAGTAGAGTGCTTGCCTTGTATGCATGAGGCCTTGGGTTCAATTCTTCAGCATCACATAAGCAGAAAAAGCCGGAAGTGATGCTGTGGCTCAAGTGGTAGAGCATTCACCCTGAGCTGAAGAGCTGAGGGACAGCACCCAGGCCCAGAGCTCAGGCCCCACGCCTGACAACAATAACAACAACAACAAAAACAAACAAACAACAACAAAAAGAAACAGTCACCAAACAGTAAGACTCAAATTACTTACTAAAAATTAACCAAATGGAGGAAAAGAGGATATGCATGTAAATGTTAATAGCAGGAGGTCTATTCCTGAAGAATAGTATAATTTATTTACTCTCTTCTTGATAGTGCTGAGAGCCATGTCCCTAGCTCTTACTTGCTTTAGTTTACTACAGGGAGGATGGGTTTTTGCCTGGACCAACCTCACACCGTGATCTTCCTACCTTTGTTTCCTAAATAGTTGGGATTACAGGCATGTACTACCATGACTGTCTTTCTTAGCATTTTTCCTAACTTTTCTTTATTAAACCTGTATTTCTCATGTATCAGGGAAAAAAATAATGCTTTGTTTATATAAATATTTTAGATGAATTTCCTGTACTTTAAAATATGAAAAACAATTAATTCTCTTGACCTTGTCCCCAACTTAATATGAGTATTTGTTGCTTATGAGATGTGGGTTCAGTCTATGTCAGATTGAGATTTGTAGTTAGCATAGGTGGCTCACTCCTGTAATCCTAGCACTTGGGAGACTGAAATCTGGAGGATTACAGTTTGAGGCCATCTTGGGCAAAACAGTTGAGACACCAGCTCTCTAAGAGCTGGGCATGGTGAACATGTCATCCTAGGTATGACAGAAAGCCTAAAATAGGAAAATTATGGATTATCCATATGCCTGGGTGCTGGTGGCTCACGCTGGTAATCCTGGTTACTTGGGAGGCTGAGATGTGAGAATCATGGTTCAAAGCCAGCCCAAGCAGGAAAGTCCATGGGACTTTTATCTCTCCAGTTAACCACCAGAGAACCAGAAGTGGTGCTGTGGCTCAAGTGGTAGAGCGCTAGCCTTGAGCTGAAGAGCTGAGGGAAAGTACCCAGGCCCAGAGTTCAAGCCCCATAACTAACCAAAAAAAAAAAAGCACTTTAAGGGGTTGGAGGTGTGGCTCAGTGTTATAGTGCTTGCCTAGCAAGTAGTGAAGCCCTAAATTCAAACTCCAGGACCCTCTAAAAACATTACCCCCCAAATTGTGTGTGTGTGTGTGTGTGTGTGTGTGTGTGTGTGTGTGTGTGTGTGTGTGTGTGTGTGTGTGTGTTTAGGCATATGAGACTAGGAGCTTGAGAACGATGAGGAAGAAGTAAATCCACATAGCAATTCGTTGACAGGTTTTTTTTTTTTATTTTTGAAGTGAAATTATGCATTCTTAAAAATAATCTAAAACCAGGAAAGAGAACGTTAGATCCTATCAGCTTAGTTGTGAGTGACATGAAAATAACAAAGTGTTCTTCCTCTGTGACATTTTATGTGTGATTTCTTTCTGAGATCATTGGACTGATTTTCTGTTCTTGCTGAGGTTCTTCTTGGGAGACCCTTTTACAGAGGTTGTAATATGTGCTGTGGAACCCCCAGTAGCCTCGTCCCTATCCCCAGCTGCGCGAGTGTTGGCTGCTGACAGCAATAGCTGAGTCCTCCTGAGATCAGCTTCAGCTGAAGGGAACACTCTCTCCAGGGGAAACCTCACCCATCCCGAGTCCAGGGCACAGTGGCTGGTCCTCCCATCTCCACACAGACAGCTGTGGAATGCCATCCTCACTTCAGAGGGCCCCATGGAACTGGCTACAGTCTCTGTTGACCTGCGCTGTAGCCTACCTGCCCCTCAGCTCTATTGCTAGGGAAACTGGGTGCTGGTGGCTCACGCCTGTAATCCTAGCTATTCAGGAGGTTGTGATCTAAGGACTGTAGTTCAAAGCCAGTCTGGGCAGGAAAGTCCATGAGACTTTTATCTCCAATAAGCCACCAGAAAACTGGAAGTGGCACCATGGCTGAAGTGGTAGAACACCTTGAGCTGAAGAGCTGAGGAACAGCACCTAAGCCCAGAGTTTAAACCCCACAACTGACAAAAAAAAAAAAAAAAAAAAAAAAGGAAGAAAGAAAGAAAGAAAGGAAGGAAGGAAGAGAAAGAAAGAAAGAATCTATTGCTAGGGAAACCCACCTCTGGTTTGAGGTAAGTTGTGGAACAGAGTGGTTCCCCTTTCCCAGCTTCAGTGTTTCTTCTTTCATTAGAAAGAGAAATTGTTATATCCGAGTATGGTGGCTCACACCAAGAATCCCAGCAATTCAGAAGATGCTAGAGTTTGAGACCAGACTGGGCTAAAGCCAAACTGACAGTTAATGAGATTACATCTAAACAAACATACTGAGTATGGTGGTTCATGTCTGTAAGCCCAGCTATTTAGGAGGTATAGGTAGGAAGATCACAGAATAGTAAGGTTGGTCCTGGGCAAGAACTTGAGACTCTATCTAAACAATAACCTGAAGCAAATGGGTAGGGAGTGTGGCTTAAGTTGTAGAGTGCCGATTTAGCAAGAGCAAGACCCTGGGTCCAACACTGCCCCTCAAAAAGAAGAAAAAGAAGGAAGATTGCTGTCTGGAGTATCCTTGCTCTCTCAGCCCTTTCAGAGCACATGGCTTAGAGTTTTTGGTCATCAGGGAACACTGAAAGTTGTGTGCTTGGTGGAGGCTAGTGAATCTGCTCATCTCTCTATCTGTGGCCTGCCTGCCCCTTGTGTCTATCACCTGTGCTCAGTTATAATGGTTGTGCCAAGGCACTGGCTTTGTAACTCTGGAATAGACTGTCCAGCCACAAGCCCTTCCCTCAAGAGTTTGGGTATTAATCCTTGATCTGGGAGCAACCACATGCATCTCCTGAGGTTAACACTTAAGGTATGGGGTTGTCCAGGCACTGGGCTACATCCCTCCAACTCTTGAAATGGCACCAACTAAGGTGGCTGTTGTTGAATCACAGTGAGATTGAGGACGGTTGCTGCCTTGGGGTTTGGTGGGCTGGAGTCATGCCTCTTCAGTGTGGCACAGTACGTGCCCCTTGAGCCTCTATCTCACCCTTGGAGTCTTCATCTCAGCCACATTGAGCTGGGCCTTCCTGTTTCACGCCTTCAGGACTCCTCTTGGCAGGGCCTGGAATTCTTCCTGTCTCACTGGATAACGCTCTCATCTGTTTCCTTTCTCCTTCCTGTCCTGTCTTTTCCCCAGCAGGGCATGTGCTTGGCCTGGACCTGGAGCATCTCATATAGTTTTGTTTTGAGACTTCCTCTGTCTTTGTTCTTTAGTGGCCCCTTGCCCAAGAATGTGAGAAACTTCTCTCCCTGCCTTTTGCTCACTGAATCAGCATGGTTCCCTTCCTTTGCATACCCCTGGGTGAGGATCCTGTGCACTCAACATAGGCATTTGCACTTGTAAGTGAAATCACATACCGTGTATACCTTGTAGTGCATTACAGTAACATACCTCCAGCAACAGGAAAGTTTTGTTGGCTTCTTGTACCAGGAACCTGGGTGGGGTGTTAGAGATGGGGTCTTCAACAGAGTCTTTGCAAACAGCCACCTTTGCTGTACCATAAAGGAGTTGGTCTTGTGGGCTGTTGATGTGGCTCAAATTGTAGAATGTTCTGAGTTCAAATCACAGAGCTGTGTGGTCGGGGACACATTAGTCTGGGGTGACAGATACATTCACTGGGAAGCAGAAAGTTCAGGGAAGTAAGTTCAGGGAAGTAAGTACCTCTGTTCTTGGTTAGATCCTGATATACAGCTCCTGCCCAGTGGCATTGCTGAGTGGGGGAGGGCCACTGTAGACAGGAAGATGGACAGGGACCCCTGGCAGGACCAGTGCTTGATTGAACTTTGGCCTTTTCCAGTCAAGAGACAGGACATGCCAGGTGTAATGTGGACATCCAGGGGCTTCCTAGGGAATGAATAGTTCCTCATCTGTAGAGTACATCTTAAAACTGCTGGGTGCTGGTGGCTCACTCCTATAATCCTAGCTAGTCAGGCTGAGATTTGAGGATCTTAGTTCAAAGCCTACCTGGGCAGGAAAGTCCATGAGATGCGTATCTCTAATTAAACACCAAAAAAGCCAGAAGTGGAGTTGTGGCTCAAGACCTGAGCAAAAGAGCTTAGGGACAGTACCCAGGCCCTGAGTTCAAGCAGGACTGGCTTAAAAACCAACCAACCAACCAACCTGGGCTTCGGTGGCTTATACCTGTAACCCTAGCTATTCAGGAGGCTGAAATCTGAGGATTGTGGTTTGAAGCCAGCTCAGACAGAAAAGTCCCCGTGAGACTCATATTTCCAATGAACCATTCTAAAACTGGAAGTGGAGCTGTGGCTCAAATGGTAGAGCACTATCCTTGAGCACAGAGAGGCTCAGAGAGAGTGCTTAGGCCCTGAATTCAAGCCCCCCACTACCAACAAACAACAACAACAAACACGAAAAACTTACTGAAGAAGGTTGGTGTGAACAGGTCCATTTAACAATGCTCCCCTTGCTGTGGAACCTCAGATAGAATGTAGGCCTACTTTTACAGGCCAAAGAGGGCTAGTGGTCCATCCTGTCCTATTTGTGTCCCTAGCTCAGCAGCACTACCCCTCCTTGCCGGATGGTCCATTGAGTTCTTGGGCTAGCAGGGTGGCTGGCTCTGAGTAAGTGCTGTTGTCTTTGATCCTCCTGAACCAAGTCTTCCTCTGGCACTTGAGCCTGGCATTCAGGGATGACAAAAGGACCACTGCATAGAGGGATATTTTTTTCTTTTGAAACTTGCAGCCTGACCTACTATCTACCTGGCTTACATGCTTGGGGAGTTTCCTTTGTGGGATTTAGATGGATGAACTTTGGGGTCTAGGATTCTGGAATAACAGGCTAAGCTGGTCCCCTGAAGACAGTGGCTTTAGGGGAAGTTCCACCACTCATAGGTGGGAAACACAGGCAGGGTCGCGTCTTGTACAATAGGTGAAGAATGGGCTTTGGAGCCAGATAGGCTTCAGTTTGCCAGTCTACAGATCTGAGAACTTGGACAGATTATTTGATTGCAAAGCCTTGATTTTCTTCTTTGTGAAATGGGGTGATAATACACTCTCTCCAGGACAGCTGGGAGGACTGATGGGGGGAGGGTACTGTTGCCAAAAGCTTGCTCTCAGAATGTCCATTCTCATTATGTTTGGACCCATGCCTCTCCACCACACCTTCCTGCCTCCTCATGTGGTAGGATAATGCTGGTTGAAAATAGTTACCTCAGGTTTGTTATTTCGGACCACTGATATATGGAACAGATTCTTACCTCAGGAAAACCTTCCTGTCCCATTCCTGTCCTGTCCCTCCCCCATCTTCCCCCTCCCCTTGCCCCCCTGCCCCCCCCCCCGGCTTACTTCTCAGCCCCTTGAGGGTTCTCCTCAGAGGGAACACACTGGCAAGGGCAGTGTTAACTGAGGGAGGGTACCTTGGCTCCCTGTGTCTTCCCCCACTGGCTTAGGTCTGGGATCTGTGCCTGGTTGCTGGCATAAATTTAGGCATTGGGCCAAGTGCTTTTGCCACATAATGTGGGGCATAAAGAGGTCAGCATGTGGAACTCCCTGAGTTTGCTGGGCTGCTCTTTGCTGGGAGGATCTGGGCTGAAATCACAGGAATGGTCATGCCCCCAGGGCCACAATGGGAGGTGGGAGCCATCCCCCATCTGTGTGTGTACAGGCTGAGGCAGCAGCCCCTATATCTCCAGAGCTCGTGTTGTAACCTTCACTGTGTCCCCCGACTGACTCTACCCTGTGACCTGTGGGCCCCTCCCGGAATCCTGCCTGCTCCCTTCCTGACTATAGTCAGGGAAGGGGTGGAGGGAGAGTTTGGCCCAGCCAGGCAGATGGAGAGAGGAGGGCGAGAATGTGGGCCTGCCTGCACACTGGAGACTTAGCTTTCCTTCCCATATCCGCTGCTCACATGCTAGGAGACTCCCACAGGACACACCTTCTCCGAGCGGTGGCTTCTTTAGCTATGGAATGGGGAAGCTGATTCCCCTGGTACTTTCCCGGTCTTATGATACTGAAACACTGAGAATTGTCAGCTACTGTTTAGTTTAATGTTTTGTTAGAAAGGCAATCCATGCATGTGGTAAAAACAACAACAATAAAGCAAAAACATAAAAACAAAACCAGTGAAAGGTTATAAAAGGATACAGAATGAAAGAAAGAAGTTCCTTCGTTCCTCATCCCATTACCTCCCCCCATCGTGTACGTACATGTCCCTGCTTTGAAATCTCAAAGTGTGAAATTTTATACATCCAAAATCATGTACCTCTGTCATGTTCCTCTAATCATAATTGCCGTAAGAAGCCCTACTACATCAGCTTGTTTCTAGAACAAGCTGTTGTCAGTTGTTTCTAGAACATGGAAACTCATGGCTCTAGTCTCCTACCATGTAGGTGTTCCTTGCCACTTTACGCTCCTTGTGGGGGTAGTATTTTCTGTCTGATGACACACCCACCTACTCTAAAACTCTTGGGGCCTAGGCTTGGGATACTATAGGCTTCCCAGCAGGACCACTGGTTTGGCATTCCCTACGAGTACTGTGCGGGGCATGGAGTAGCTGACAGGAACTGGAGGTGTGCTGTGCTCCAAGAAGAAAAGCTCCTGTTCTTTTCATTATGCAACATTCCTGTGAGGGTTTGTGTCTGCCCTTCTGCTTTTATCTTTATTTTTTGGAGTTAGGGAGGGGAGGAGAATGAAACTATTTTAAAACTAAACCACGAGGAAAATATATTACAGCCTTGACATAGTGAACAGGCTATATTATCATTTCAAGTAATAATTTTGTACAAGAGACAACATGATCCTTACTCAAAAGATAAGGTGCCATGCTGAGCCAGGAACACCGCAAGTTACAATGACCCCCCAGGCAAAAATGGCATTTGGTAATGGGCAGGGGCTCTTTTTCCTCTGAAGGAGACACAACTTGGTACTCCGTTACTGAGCCACACTTCCAGCTCTGTTTCTGCCTTTTTTTTTTTTTTTTGATTTGTTTTGTTTTTTGGGTACTAGAGTTTAAACTTGGGGTCTCACACTTGTTAAGCAGCTACCTTGCTGCTGAGTCACACCCAATCTCTCGTGGTTTTTGCTAGTTTTTTTTTCTTTTTTTGGTGCCATTACTAGGACTTGAATTCAAGGCTTTCTGCTTCTGCTGAAAGCTGACCCTGTATCATTTGAGCCAAGCTTCCATTTTTGGCTTTTTTTGCCCAGTCCTGGGGCTTGAACCCACGACCTAGGCACTGTCCCTGAGCTCAAGGCTAGTACTCTACCACTCGAGCCACAGTGCCACTTATGGCTTTGTTTGTTTGTTTGTTTATGTGGTACTGAGGAATTGAACCCAGGGCTTCATGCATGCTAGGCAGGAACTCTACCACTAAGCCACATTCCCAGCCCTACTTTTGGCTTTTTGCTGGTTAATTAGACATAACAATCTCTACCAGGGCTGGCTTCCACCATGATCCTTTCAGATCTCAGCCTCTTGAGTTGCTAACATCATAGGTGTGAACAACCAGCTCCTAGCATTCTAGGTTTTTTTTTTTGTCAAGCCTTTCTGTGCTCAAGACTAGGGCTCTACCACTTGAGCCACAGCTCCACTTCCTGCTTTTTCTGTTCATGAGGTACTGAGGAATTGAACCCAGGGCTTTATGCATGCTAGGCAAGCACTCTACCACTAAGCCACTTTCCCAGCCCCACCCTCCTTTCTTTTAAGGGGAAAGTAACACTGGAAGATCCTCTTGTTCTGAGAGCCAGTGAAGGAAGCTCTGCATCCCACACTCAAACACAACACATGTTTTCTCATTGGTCTTCAGGCTAGAAGATTCAACGTCAGACTCTCTCTCTCTCTCTCTTTTTTTGGGGGGGGTACGTCAGACTCTTAAGAAAGGGACATTCATGTCTTGATGGCCAGAGAAATATGTAAACCATGAAGTTTTCAAAGTTCTTTTCCAAATTATTCTCTATCCCAATTCCACATCTAGATCTACTTCCTGCTTTTGTATGTAAAACAAAACAAGCACAATAAATAGCCAGAAACCTCCTTTCCCCTTCTACATTACTGAGCTGCTGGATTTTGCTTTACATCTTGTGGAAATAGTGTGGGAAATTCTTCTGGTAAACAGGAGGTTGGCAACTAACAGCTGCACCTCTCTTCAGACTGCACTAGACTAGAGGAACCTGCCAGCCTGTTGGTTCCCCTGTAAGTAAGACATAGTAAGAGTAATGAATCTGGTATCTTGGAGGGCCCTGGTTTGGTACAAGAGAGATCACTTGGATGAACACTTGCCAGATGAAAATTTAGGTCTAAAACACCTTTGATCCAGGGTTTTTCTTTTGTTTTTTTTTTTCCCCTATTTCACTGAAGAAGATCAAAATGTAAAGGAACCATTGTCCAAAGGCAAAAAAATATGACTTAACTGTGTATCTATAGTCTCTTCCTTCATCAATTTTGCTTAAAAGAGTAAAATTCCCATTCTGGCAATGGAGAGAGATTCCTTTATCTTCTTGGTTGCAATGAAGTGCCTGTGGTCATCTATACACTTGACATACAACTGTCCAGCTGTTGTTTTACCTGAAGTTTCTTATTTTCCAGCATCCATCCAGTCTTTGGCTTTGTTGTTGCAATGCATGGAACACTGAGCAAGGTGTCTTGGAATTTTTCCAGCTCACAAGTTATCATGGTCTGGGCTTGAACCACATATGTTTGCCAGTGCTCAAGGCATCAGCATGCCTGCTGCATGGATGCCTGGTTGCAGACAGTGCAGTACAAGGTCTGCATTTTCCAAATGTTCCCTCTCTATACCCTTTACCACTGCCTGTACCTGGAACTGCTGCAGCTTGTTTTGGCAACCCTCTGGTTTTCTTTGGTTTTCTGCAAGAGGGTAGCTGTGGGGACACAGTGAGGGCACTGTATTTTTGAGATGAGTCTTTTCATTTGCCCTTGCCTTGCCTTTCACCTTTCGCCTTTCGCCTTTTGCCTCTGGCCTTTCGCCCCTCCCCTCCCCTCCCCTCCCCTCCCCTCCCCTCCCCTCTTCTTTCCTCTTCTTTCCTTTCCTTTTCTTCTTGTTGGTCATGGGCTTGAACACTGGGCCTGGGCACTGTCCCTGAGCTCCTCAGCTCAAGGCGAGCACTCTACTACTTGAGCCAGTGCTCTACCATTTGAGCCACAGCACTGCTTCCGTTTTTCTGGTGGTGTATTGATAGGAGTCTCATGGGCTTTCCTGCCTGGGCTGGCTTTGAACGGTGATCCTTAGATCTCACCCTACTGAGTAGCTAAGATTACAGGCGTGAGCCACTGGTTTCCAGCCCTTTTCTGCTTTATCTACCATTTTTCTTTTTGTGCCTGTGTTGGGTCTGGAACTCAGGGCCTGGGCACTGTCACTTAGCTTTTTCGTTCAAAAGTGGTACTGTACCATTGGAGCTACAGTTCCACTCCTGGATTTTTTTTTGGGGGGGGGGTGGTTAATTGAAGATAAAAAAAAGTCCTACTGACTTTTCTGCCCCAGCTAGCTTTGAGCCGTAATCCTCAGATCTCAGTTTCCTTATCTAGGATTATAAGCATAAGCCACCAGTGCCCAGCTTCCTCTTTTTCTTTTGTCTCTTCTCTTTTATACTTCTGCTCTTCCTTCTTCATCTTCTCTATAAACTATATATCTGCTTACCTTGCTAATTCTCCCATCCATATGTACAAAGACCTGGACCTTTTTTCCTTTCTCTCAAATCTGGATGTGCATGATACTTAGCATGAAACTATGGGGTTGGGAACTCCAATGGGTTGGGTTAGTGAATCGGGGCCTAGGGTCGTGGCTTCTTTTGCCATTTGTATCTCCTGTTGAGCTGATGATTGGCTGTGGTCTTTTTCTCCTTCTTTCTTCCTTCATTTCTTGTTCTGGATTTCAGGCTGCGGAGTGGGAAGGACAGATCTGTCTGGGATGAGTCTGTGAAGGGTCAGCAGTAGGAATCATAGCTTTGGAGTTTATATGCTAAATAAATAAATAAATCAGAAAAAATATTAAAAAAATGAAAGGAGGGGTAACAGTGCTCCATAAGAAATGTACTCTTGGGCTGGGAAGGTGGCTCAGTGGTTAAAGCGCTTGCCTTGCATGCCTGAGGCCCTGGGTTCGATTCCTCAGCACCACATAAACAAAAAGAAAAAAGCCGGAAGTGGCGCTGTGGCTCAAGTGGTAGAGCACTAGCTTTGAGCTGAAGAGCTGAGGGACAGTGCCCAGGCCCAGAGTTCAGGCCCCATGACCGGACAAAAAAAAAAAAACAAAAAAAAAACAAAACCAAGAAATGTACTCTTACCTTACTCTTGTAACTGTAACCCCTCTGTAGAGTAGCTTTACAATAAAAAAAATTAAAAAAACGAAAGGAGGAGGGCTAAGAAAATCAGTTCAATTGTCCTTGTGCTGCATTAAGAATATAGCAATTTTGTGTGTATGTGTGTGTATGCACACATGTGCTTGCATGTGCCAGTCCTGTGGCTTGAACTTGTGCCTGGGCGCTGTCCCTGTGCTTTTTTTTTTTTTTTTTTGGGGTCCAGTCGTGGGCCTGAACTCCGGGCCTGGGCACTGTCCCTCAGCTCTTCAGCTCAAGGCTAGCGCTCTACCACTTGAGTCACAGCGCTACTTCCGGCTTTTTTTTTCTGCTTATGTGGTGCTGAGGATCGAACCCAGGGCCTCATGCATGCAAGGCAAGCGTTCTACCACTGAGCCACCTTCCCAGCCCCTCCCTGTGCTTTTTTATTCAAGGCTGGATTTTACCACTTGAACCACAGCTGTACATATGGCTTTTTGGTGGTTAATTGGAGATGAGTCTCACAGGCTTTCCTGCCTGGTTTGGCTTCAAACTGTGATCCTCAGATCTCAGCCTTCTGAGAAGCTAGGATTACAGATATGAGTCTCTGGCATCCAGCCATACTAACCATTTTGAGCATCTTTTAGGTGGTTTGTTTATATTCTCTGAAGAAAGACCATAGCAGAGTATCTCATGTATCATGGAAGATAAAGTTGTATTTGAAATGACTGGAAAGTTTTAAACAAAAATAACTCTTTTCTTCCTCATTGTTAAAAACACAGGTAAGGGGCTGGGAAGGTGGCTCAGTGGTAAAGCGCTTGCCTTGCATGCCTGAGGCCCTGGGTTCGATTCCTCAGCACCACGTAACAAAAAGAAAAAAGCTGGAAGTGGCACTGTGGCTCAAGTGGTAGAGTGCTAGCCTTGAGCTGAAGAGCTGAGGGACAGCACCCAGGCCCAGAGTTCAGGCCCCATGACCGGACCCCCCCCCAAAAAAAATAAAAATACAGGTAAAAGGAGCCTTAGGGTTTACTCAGTGCATTCTGATTTTATTTATTTATGTATTTATGTATTTACTTATTTGCAGTACTGGGTTTGAACTCAGGTCTTTGTACTTATAAGCACACTACTTCACTTGAGCCTTGCACTCAGTTCTTTTGCTTCTTGTTTGCTTTTCAGGTAGGGTCTTACACTTTTGCCTGGACCAACTGTGGACAGAGATCCTCCTGTCTTTGCTTCCTGAGTAGCTGGGATTACAGGCATCTTAACTCCCATGTCTGGCACAAAACATTTTTTTAAAATTAGTCATGGGACTTGCACTCGGGGCCTGGGTGCTGTCACTGAGCTTTTTTTTTTTTTTTTATTTTTTTTTGTCGGTCATGGGGCTTGAACTCTGGGCTTGGGCGCTGTCCCTCAGCTCTTCAGCTCTCAAGGCGAGCGCTCTACCACTTGAGCTACAGCGCCACTTCCGGTTTTCTAGTGGTTTATTGGAGATAGGAGTCTCACGGTCTTTCCTGCCCGGGCTGGCTTTGAACCGCGATTCTCAGATCTCAGCCTCCTGAGTAGCTAGGATTACAGGCGTGAGCCACCGGCGCCCGGCTGTCACTGAGCTTTTTTACTCAAGGCTAATGGTCTATTACTTTGAGCCACAGTGCCACTTCTGATTTTCTGTTGGATAACTGGAAATAAGAGTCTCACAGACTTTCTTGCCCAAGCTGGCTTCAAACCTCCATCCTCAGATCTCAGCCTTCTGAGTCGCTAGTGCCCAGCTCTCAAACATTCTTGCTGGAGCAAGAATGTTTTTTTTCTAAGTGATGTATCATGTGGACAACCTGTACTAGAGATGAATTGGAGGTGCACTGCTAGTTAGGGTGTGTAGGTGGCAACAGGGGCCCAGGGGACTCCTTCAGTCACTCCCTGGTCCAGGGAGCAGTTTGCAATTCTCACATATGGAGGAATTGTGCCAACTGTTACTACCTTTTTGAATTGATTCAAGACTTCATTGAAAATGCATACTCTTAGGATTCAGCAATCCAGCTTATGTGGCTCCAATATCTGTAGCCTATATGTGTAAGAGGTTAGAGATGCCTTCCTGTCCAGTAATAGGGGAAAGGCTGAATCAAAATGAATGAGGTAGCCCTATGGACTATTACTTTCCCTTTTCTCTTCCCCTTTCCCTTGTCTTTTTTCTTTCTTTCTTTTCAGTATTGAGGATTGAATCCATATCTCTGTGCATGCCAAGCTGGTGCTGTATCCCAATCCTATTTTAAATTTTACTTTGTGATAACATCTTGCCATGTAGTCCAGACTGGCCTCAAATTCAAGATTCTTCTGCCTCAGCCTCCCAAGTAGCTGGGACTACAAATGTATGTCACTGTGTTGGACCCTGTCCTATGTCTACTAAGCGTCTGTGTATGTACACATACAGATTTTATATGCAGATACATGAAGCACTCATGCTTATGACTGCAGGAACTGATTGGGGAGGATTCAGTCCAAACGGCCAACAATACTTTGAGGGGATGGAGAGGAAACTAGCATTTCCTCCCTTGCCCATAAAAGGTTGGTATTTGGGGGAATTTTATTTTATCATTGGTGTTTTCCTCTGACCAAAAAAGAAAGGGAAATAAATGTTTGTCTGTCACCTTGGTCCCACAAGGATAGTGGATTTGCCTGGGTGGTATAGGTTTTTGCCAGAAGAGCCACTGTTGAATGTGGGGGAAGAGTGAGGGACTCTGCTGTTGGTAAAGCCAGCCTGTCTTGCTCCTTCCTGGCTTTGCCCCTGGCAGGCTGCTCTGTAGGCTGCATTCCTGCTTGCATTCTGTGTGCCATCTGTTGAGGAAGCAGTTGTTAGGCTGTTAGTGTGCCTCCCTCCCATGTCTTATTTAGCAGGGCACCCTCCTTTCAATAGGCCTCTACCCAGACTATGGGATCACCCCTTAATTATTTATAGGGGTCAGCCACCTGATGGAACTCCTTTGCTGGAAACAGACGGTACTGACAAGCAGATTAGTTGCACATCGGGAGGAGGGAGGAGAGTAGGAGGGTGCTAGCAACAGCTACGAGTGGGTGGCTTCAAAATAGAAATGCATGAAGCATCTAGGAAGGTAATTTTAAACAAGGATCATCTAGAGGCTGTGGTTCAGGGTGAGCCAAGCTAAAGGCAGCAGCTGGCAACCCTGCTTTCCTGGCAGACTTGGGAGGAAGTGCCTGCTCTGCTCATCTTTATAGTTCTCTGAAACTGCTCAAAGTGATACCTGTTTGTTCCCAGTGTTGTATTCCCTCAGGGATAATCTGTTGACAAAGTCTCCAGAGCCACAGATCTGAGACCAGCCCTATGTGACCTGCCATGTCATCTTGGACAAGCCACTTCCCTTCCCATGGGTTGTGTTCCTGACACTTCTAAATCATAGGATTGGGAAAGGCAAGTCCTAGGACCTCTCATAGCTCTAGAACATTCTGAGTAGTTTGCACACCATATGCTGTTTTCAGGGGGAGAGCCATAAGCTCATAAAATCCCCAGACTTTGCGACACTGTCTTCTTGTGGCCAACAGGCAGACCTCTGTGTGAATTCTGGTCTGTGGATTATTTGCATTGAGATTTTGGTTTGTTTTAAGTGGGGATGGATAGAGGAGGCAAGACACATTTCCAACCACTGCACCTCATCTTCAATAGAGAGCTAATGGTACTTCCTTGCAGCTTGATGAGGACTTGTGAAAAGATGGCTAAATTTCTGACACATGGTAGGTGTCCATTCAGTGGTATTTGGCACTTAATTTGAAGCTCTGCTTTTTTCTTAGCTGGAAAGTATATCTAATGGGAGGAAAATGGAAGCAATTGTGCTTTGTAGTATAGATGCCACTTTATAGAAAGCACTGTGCTGGAATTTACCAACCTTTCCCTTCATTTTGATTCTGATGAATGCTCACTGTGCAGTGGACCATTCGTGACACACATGACATGTTCTCCCTTTATAACTGAAGAAGTCAAGCCTTGGTGAGCTGAAGTGCTGTGCCCAAGGTCACCCAGTCAATAAATGGTAAAGCTGGGATTAGGTCCACAGAGTCACCATTGTTAAATTCTTGTGCAGTTTTTCAGATAGGAAGGACTTCAGGGGACCATGAGGAGCTCCAGGTCTGAGACCATAGCTGTGAAGTGCTAGAAATCACTTCACTAAATTCTGTAAATCCATTCAGTTCACCCAGAGACATTAGTGATCAGCTCCACAGTATTTATGGCTTGTCTGCCCCTGTGAGGTGGTGGAGTTCCACTTCCATGGTCCACATGGGCCAGATGATTCTGTGTTCTGTCTTGTTTATTCCAAATGACCTTGAATTACCTAAAACCCAGGGAAATGTGTTCTTAATTTGCCCTTTTAATGATGCTGGTTTTCCCCTTCTAACTTGGATTTAAATAACCCTTCCTTCTGTGTTGTCATGCACTTAAAAAGCAGCATCATAAGAAGTCCCAACCCTAAACTCTCTAATTATGGGGTATGGTGAGAGGGAAGGGCACTGGGTAAGAAATAATGGGTTCCTCAGAGTGGAGTTGTACTGGTTGGTTATATTCAGTAGCAGAGTTTTTGCCTGCTGCTGTGAAGTTAAAAAGCATACCTCCTCCCTCCCAAGTCAAGCGTTTTTGTTGATTTTACTGTCTTTATGGCACTAAAGTCTCCTGTTGTGTAGCATGACAGGCTGGGCTTTTACCCCATCTTCCTTTGTGTGGCGAGAGAAAACCCTGGGGAATCTGAGGCCATTTGATGTGTCCCTAGCACTTGAAGGGGTAGCTGCTGTCAATGTGAGGTTTTGATGGCAGCCCTGATTGGAGCTAAGGTTTAGGGCTCTGTGACCTGGAAATTGGGCTTCTTTCAGAAACAAGTAGGAAGATTTTTCCTTCGTTCCTGCCTTCCTCTCTTCTCTTCTCTTCTCCTCTCTTCTCCTCTCTTCTCCTGTTCTGTTCTGTTCTGTTCTGTTCTGTGCTGATACTGGGGTTTGAACTCAGGGCCTGGGCACTGTCCTTTAGCTTTTTCATTCAAGGCTGGCATTCTGTCTCTAAAATGGTGTCTCAACTTCCAGCTTTATGCTGGTTAACTGGAGATAAGACTTTCACAGACTTTTCTGCTCAGGTGGTTTTGAACCAAAATCTTAACATCATGAGTCACTGGTACCCAGCAAAAAAAAAAAAAAAAAAAGACCCTAAAACAAAGAAATGAACTTGGAAGATGAAGATGCTGTGAGATTCTGTGCAGGGAGCATGTGGGCCACTGTGCTCTGAATTAGAGAGAGGTGGAAGACAGCATGTTCTAGCAGTCTAAGCAGGTGAGCTTCCTGAGCCTATGAAGGAGGGCAGGAAGGGAACAGCAGGTGGCAGTAACAGAAGCTTGTAGTCTATCCCAGGCATTTAAAAACCTGAAAGGGACCAGGTACCCAGAGTCATTTACCTGGACAGTTCCTTAAATGTACCCTGTTCTGCCTGACTTCAGCAGTGTTAATGTTTGCTTAGAGACCAGTTGAGGGACTGATACTGGCGATCTGGAAACATGAATGAACAAGTCTCTTAATTTACATTTAAAAGCAATACAGAATAGGAAGGAGACTTCTGGCATTTGCGCTGTTTAAAAAAAAACCTTGGTGGAGCTCTTCTCTGATTGGATTGGCAGCCCTGTCTATCCTGATGTCCTGATAGCAAAGCATTCTCAAAGTGCCATTGGGTGGTGTCCTTTCCAAGTTCTCCAGGAAGCTGATTTTGGACCCTGGCCGCTGACTCAGTGTGGCCTGCTAGGTGGCTGATTCCCTGCGCCAGGAGGTGGCCCTGGCAGTGTCCCTAGGCCCAGGCCATGAGCGAGTGCCTCAGGTGATCCTGTCCCTACTGCTTGGCACCCCTGGAGACGGCAAAGGAGTCCTGGTGGGCATAGCTGGTAAGCAGAGTTGTGGAGGAGTGGGGAGAGGAGGGAGGGAGGATTGGTGGTGGGCGGAGTCTCAGGTGTTCTGAGAGGTTGGGATTTCTGCCCAGAGCTGGAGGCCTTTATCTATTGAACTGGAAAAGACTTTTGAAAAATTGTGCTTGGTTTTGGAGATGGCATCTGCTGGAAGCTTGGTTTCAGCAGGGTGGGAAATGTGGGCTTTCACAAAGAAGGTATGCTTTAGCACTGGGTGTGTGTGTGTGTGGTGTATTTAGTTAAAGCTGCTTCTTCCTTGTTCTCCAATACTGATCTCACTTCCCTGGCCATGTTAACAGAAAAGACTGATCTCTCTCTCTCTCTCTCTCTCTCTCTCTCTCTCTCTCTCTTTCTCCTTCCCTCCCTCCTCCACTTCTTTCTTTCTCTCCCCTCCCCCCTCTCTGTTTCTTGGTATGAGACTCTATTTGAGACTTAGAATTGTGAATTTTCAGCAATTTGAGGAAAGTTTGAGGGCATGAGAGGCAGTGGATAGCCTGGAGTTAGGAGTCCAGGGTAGGGGCTTGGTGCTGATGCCTGTCCTGATAATGCTATGGGCCTAGTTCCTTGGTTTCCCTGGGACACAGCCCCTTTACCACCTCTTAAGGGTACAGGTGAGCCACTAGAGGGAGGCTTGGTGATCATTTCCAATGTTCCTTCCAGCTCTGGAGTCGCATATAAACAGTGTTGTTGCTGGTGACACTGGCCCTTCCTGGTGACATGTAACTGCCAAGTGGGTATTTTAATGACCATGAGTTCTCACAGGGCTACTGCTTCATCAGTCATGTCAACTTGAGGAAACTGAGCTGATGGAGGATCTACGGTAGGCCCAGTTTTCTTGGAACTATCACTGCTCAGCTTGGACTTCATGGTGCATTATTTGCCCATAATAGTTAATAAAATTTGGTTTTCTCACATTGTCACCATTGCTCCCCCCCCACCATGGGATGCCATTGTCCCCAAACCTCTTTTATGGTTGGGCAGATAGTAAATGCTTTTGGAACCTTCTGAACTCTCCCCCCAGCCCCAGGCTCTGGGTTATTGGGACCTCATGGGCCAGTGGACAGACTTCATCTCTTTGTATCCCCTTTGGCCAAGCTCCTAGGACTTGCCTACCTTTGTTGTAATCATTGAAGCCTGAACAAGGATTATTTTGGGGTGGAAACTCAGGTCTGGGATGACTGTAATTGTTTTATGGATGTTTGAGAGAGGGGTACCTCATGTCTAGCCACCCAAACATGATTAGAAAGGTCAGCCATGGTGCTGATGTTGTTTGTTTTCTTCCTTTTTTCTTTTTTGAACTCAGGGCCTGGACTCTGTCCCTGAGCCTTCCTGTGCTCAAGGCTAGCGCTCTACCACTTGAGCCACAGTGCTATTTCTGAGTATTGGAGTTAAGAGTGTTAGGGGCTTGCCCAGGCTGGCTTCAAACCTTGATCCTCAGATCTCAGTCTCCTGAGTAGCTAGGATTACAGGTGCCTAGCTTTGCTTTCAACTTCGTTTAATCAGATGGGAGCCAGGAGAGGGGCAGAAGAGATGCTTCTAGTTCATGAAAGCCCAGTGTCCCCTAAAAATTAGAATCCCTGAAACTCCTGAGTTGAAAATCTGCTGTCCTCTTTCTTCTGTTTTGTCCTACCTCTGGCTTATTCTGCCTAACTTTGCAGCTTGTTGCAGCCAGATTTCCTGGTCTTCTTTCCTCATCCCACCCTTAGCCCTGACATAGGGGAGACCCCTTAGTGATCCAGTCCCTGCCAAGCTAGGCCTTCAGCTTGCAGTGCCCACTTGGGAACTGTGGGGAACTTGCAGGATCCAGAGTCACCAGCAACTAGGCCTAAGAACCTCAGGGACCCGAGCCCTTCCTCTCATTTTAGGTAGGGCCTTGGCCCTCTGGATTCCCAGTCCCCACCCACACTTGATGCCTTTTTCTCCTATCATATCTTCAGACAGAAGGCAATAGCAAATTCTTGAAGGTCCTGCCACAAAGTGAGTGTGGACAAGAGGGTTAGAACTCTACCTGCAGCCAGCCACGCTGGCCCTAGAAGTCAGCTTTGCCAATCACACAGAAAGTTTTAGAGGCTCCATATTTCTCTTCATCTAACAGGAAGTGTTAGATTGTAACTGCTCTAGAACAGTAAGTGGACTTTTTCTCTCTCCCTGTTGGGACTGGGGAGCTGCTGAGCCATTGCTTGAGGTCCTAAGACAGCTGATCCTTGTCTCCTTTTAATCATCTTAGAGTTTGTGTTATTGATAATCCTATCCCACCTGGAACACTTGTACAAGGTAAGGACTGTTAGCTCCATGCACAGAACATTATGTAAGCAGCTCAGGTGGGGTTTGTCCCCTTAACATTCCCATGTCTGTGACTTCTCAGCACTGCTGTCCTTCCCAGCACTCTTAAGGTTAGCACACTGCTGGGTGGTACCTAGACTTTTTTTTTTCTTTTGGTTGTGGGGCTTGAACTCTGGGCCTGGGTACTGTCTCTCAGCTCTTCAGCTCAAGGCTAGTGCTCTACCACTTAAGCTACAGCACCACTTTGGTTTTCTGGTGGTTAATTGGAGATAAAAGTCTCACGGATTTGCCTTGCCCGGGCTGGCTTTGAATGGTGACCCTTAGATCTCAGCCTCCTGAGTAGCTAGGATTATAGGCGCGAGCCACCGGTGCCCAGCTCCCAGGCATTTTTTTTAGATCATACCTGGAAGTGGCATAGATTACCTTATATTTCACAGTGAGCAAGCCATTTTTTTTAACACTCTCCTCTAGTCCTTGAATAGGCTGTGGGAGAAACTGAATGCAACCTCATTTTACAAAAAGCTAGGAGTGGGACTTGGAGAAAACAGGCCTCAAAATCTCAGCCCTCTGCAGGCAACAGGGCCCTAGAGATTAAGTTATGTTGGTTGGTTTCAGTTCTACTTCATTTAATGGGAATTGTTGCTGTGTGGCCTGTGAACTCTTGCCTCCTTTATGGCAAGGATGTAAAGTTTCTTTATTGAAAAGTAAGTAGATGTAAGGAAAACAATGAAATAAGTGGTTAAAACCCATGGCCTATGCCAAAAGTGGTAAAAAAAACCCCTGCCTGGACATAGCAACATGCCTGTAACAAGGAGATGGTATTGATGGGAAGTGACTGAATAACCAGTTCAAGAGGGAAAGATAGCTTTCTGGAAAGCCAGGCTGAATCAATACACATATACCCAAGACTGTCAGGGTGGCAGTTTCTTTCTGGGATGGGCAGACAGGTTTGAACAGGTCTTGCCACAGAGATGGGAGTGTGCATGCGAGTCTTTTTTCCCTTCATCAGTCATCATGCTTGGCTCTCTTGAGCAGCTGACTCTCCTTATATACAACTTAATGTGAAAATTCAGAGCAGCCCAGGAGTTTACTCCTGGAAAAAAAAATCCCAGTTGGCCACATCTCCTTTTCAAACCTTTTGTCTGGTTTATAGTCAGCCCAGTGATTCTCAAATCTTGGACATTATCAAGATGGGGTGGGAGGTGGAGCTGGACATGATAGAGGCCTAGTCCCTGCCCTACACCACAGGCCTCTGTGAACTTACTTGCTTCCCAGGCCATTTCTACATGCCCGCAGTATTTGAGATCAGGGCCTAGGATCTCCTTCTGGCTAGCTGACAGTTGAGGGTCACCTGGAGACCCCTAAAGATATAGAGCCTAGACTTCAACTGAAGAAAGCCATTCTAAATCTGGGATGGGTCCTGGGGCCTGGGACTGGCCTTTGGGGGTGGGGGGTGGGGAGGAATGATACTGGATATTGAACTCAGGGCTTCATGCTTGCAAGGCAAGAGCTTGAACACTTGAGCTACATTTCATTCCATTTTGCTTTTAGTTTTTCAGATGAGGTCTCATGCTAACTTTTCCCAGGCTGATCTCAGCCATGATCCTCCTACCTCTGTCTTCCGAAGAAGCTGGGATTACAAGTGTGTACCACTTTGTTTGTCCCCTGCATTTAAAAAAAAAAAAACGCTCCCTAGGCGATTCAGGCATGTGGGCAGGTGGAGATTTGCTGGCTTTTCTGTAGAGACTATTAGGGAAACCAGTGTAAAATTATGGGGGAATATTCTGGATAAAGAAGCAAAGAGATCTTAAGAGTGTGGGTGCAGAAGAAAACACAGAGCTGAGTTTAGGCTTTGGAGGACTTCTGCAGGAAAATGGGGCTGGAAGGCAAGAAAGCTACAGGAGTGGGAGAGCAGCCCCTGTAGAACAGGAAGTCAACAGCTTCAAGAAGCACTCCAGACATCAAGAGGGCTCTTGAGGATTTGTTCAGGACAGGAGCAGTATGGGTGATGAGCCTGCCAATCTGGTAGCTTGAGAGGCTGAGGAGAGCAGGAGTCCTCAGTTTCCTGTTAGGTGCCTGAGCAGCAGCATAGCCCAGCCAAGGGTGAGAGGGAACTGAGGCAGAGACAGGGACACAGATGGTTAGGAGGCATTGCTTTAGTGAGGCCATCCCCCTCAGCTCCAGGACTTTTATCCCTGGGGACTTGAGAATCTGCTCATTGCTACCTTGGGGTTGTTACAAGTCATTTTTAAGCACTGGAAAGGGAGATTGAGGCTCTAGGAAGCTGGAATGGGCAAAAGAAGGCAAGGAAAAATGAATTCCAGAAATGTAGTCTGGGCTCCACTTCTAAGAAATTTCTGGAAAGCACATTATACATCAGCTCTGTCAGCATGTATGGAACCCAGTCTGGGTCAAGGTGTTGGCCACTTTCTTTTTTAGAACAAGGTGTGCCAGGCTGGCCTTGCTTGTTTTGGTAGGTAGCAGATGGCAGGAATGTTACTGGATGGGGACCTCTACCTGGGGATCCCAAACCTGAGGCTACTGGCAGAATACCAGCAAAGTACCTGCAATGTCTTTCATGTGTTCACCTTGGGGTGGAGCTTGGTCTGGGTCTGGCTCAGCTAACCTGACATTTTCTCCTTTTCTATGCTATGCCCACTGAATCCTCAGTGGAGCAGGCCAGACTTAGTGGGGCTCCAGGATCACAACTCCCACCTAAGGGCATGCTGATTATATAGGAATGATAATGGTTGCCATATTTAGCCCTTCCTCTATCAGACATTATGCTAAGATTACACTGTGTGAACAGAGCTGAGGGCAAAGGCTGGTTTGTAAGAATAATTGCTAATGTTTATTGGACTCTCCTCATTGTGCTAAGCTCTCTTACTTTGTCACATGTACTCCTCCCTGAGACCTTATAGGTTGGCCACATTTAGACTTGCTTTGGAGCCAGACATTGACCAAGGTTGTAAATGAAGTCATTGTCATTATTGGGGGTTACAGTGCTTCAAAGTGCTCACCACTTTGTGTACATTGGCACTATCATCATAATAACTGTGGGGATTTGGAGGTTAGTATTCTTGTGATTGGGGGGTTGAGCATCAAGTGGGCCACTGTAGCAGAGCATGAAGTTTTCATGCCAGTGACTAAATGGTGGACCATGAAGGCTTGGTGAAGCTTATGGACTGGCTTTTATCCTCATGCCCCTCTGCTGGACATGTGCAACAAGGCTGAAAACTGGCTATAGACACAGAGCTAGGGTATAGCAGAGCTGGGATGTGAAGCCAGGTCTGCTGATTCTCAAGCTGGGGCTTCTAAAGCAGGGCAGAAAAGATATGCTGCTTGGACTGCCATTGTGGCTGGAACCATTGAGGGCTTGTGTTTGGAAGTGGTCTCTTGGAGATGGGAGGCATGCCCCACAGCGGGTGATGGGAGGGTGAACTCCAAGACCCCAGCATGCCCTTTACTGATTCTTAAAGCCTGTGATCCAAGTAGGGTGTCTGTAAAAACTTAGCTATGTCTTAATATTGGGCATTCTGCCTGTGATTCTCTTCCTTTTCCTTTTGTTAATTGAAAATTGACTCCATATGCCCGCCCCACCCAGCCTGGTTGAAAAGGCTAGGGTGTGGATGCTAGGAGAGGAGGGCCCCCCACCCTCAGCCATGAGCAGCCTTACAAGCGGTCATTATGGGCTTGTGGGTGACCAAGTGCCTTGTCAGGATCCCTTCTCAGGCAGACGCTCTTTTGTCATCTCTCTGTGCTTGCCCACATTTGAACGTCAGCACATTCCCCATACCTCCACTGGCTGGCATAATCAGGGTCCAGATGTTGTTTGACTTTAGTCATTGGGGGTTGGGGTGCAGATGCAAGAATTCTGTAACAGCCTTCTGGTCTTGGATTCCTGCCTGGCAAAGATGGCCTTGGGCCAAATGGGTGGCTCCCTTGGCTCTGAAAAAAAAAAAAAAAGAAATCCATGCCTATTACCATCTCTTCTTTCAGATAGCAGTGCTAGCAGCAGCATTGGTAGTAATTGTGACATAGTGAGTCTTACTTACAGCCTGTGGCCCTCACACTCACCCCAGGTGTCAGCTCTGTGTTGTTTCATTCTTACTACCTCGTGATGTGAGTATTCTTACTTCCTTTACATTGTAGAGGACAAGACATCTGCTGAGATAGTTCTGAGTGAGATCTTGAGAGAAGAGGATGTCATTCTATTCTGTGCTCTTCAAGAGAGATAATCCTTTTTTTCTTTTTGAGGGACTGGGGTTTGAGTTTTGAGGGACTTGAGTTTGCTATGCAAGTACTTTTCTACTGAACCACACTGCCAAAGTTTTTTGCCTTAGTTGTTTTGCAGGTAGTATTGTGCATTTTTGCCTGGGCTGGTTTGGACTATGATCTTCATACTTAGCATCTCTTGCATAGCTATAATCACAGGTGCATCCTTATACCTGGCTTGTTGGTTTAGATGAGGTCTTGCTAACTTTTTGCCTAGGTTGGCCTTAAACCTAAACTTAAATCTCTGCCTTTGAGTAGCTGGGATTATGTGAACATTAATGCCTGGCTTGAGATTATACTTCTTGTAAGTCTAAAGCAGAGGTTCTCAAATGAGGCTTTTTTTTTTGTCCCCCAAAGGATACTTGGATGATGATATATGGAGACATTTTGGTTGTCACAATTTGGGGGTTGGGAGGAGCATTTACTGCTGGCATTTTATAGATATAGGTTAGGTCAGTTCTTATAATGCCTCCTGCATTGAACACCCATCTCTAAATGTTAATAGTTCCATGTTGAGTGAGGTTTAGTGGCTTAGGACTGTAATTCCAGAAAATTCAGGCAGGTTTATTGCCAATTCAAGGTCAGCCTAGGCTACATAGGGAGACCCCTTTTAAAAGATAAATGAAAAGAAGAATAAGAAACTGTAGTCAATCTTCCATGAAGTTTGATATTAACATCTGCCCAAATGCTGCCTGCAGTCACTGTACAGGTTAGCACCTACTTCTGATTCTCTTTACACTGAAAATTTGATGGGATAGCACTGTTCTAACCTCTCCAAGTTAGGTGTGGGTATATGACTTCCATTGGCCAATGAGCTGAGAGCTCATTGTATGGAGGGAGACCTTTAAGAACTGTGATTTGTAATTTCCTTCCCTTTGTGCTTCCAGTAGATGACTTCATCAGTTTAGCCTAAGAAGATTGGGGTGGGGCTTCAAGTCAGCTCCTACAATATGGATGGGATAATAAACTACCGAGACCTAGGGTTTGTGACTATGGCATAACCCATTTGATTCTAACTAGAATAGAAATGACAAGTTAGGCTTGGGCCCGCTGGATGCTGTGGGTGCCAGTGGCCAGTACTTATGGATTGCTTACCCTAGTGAAAATATTCTGCTTAAACCTGTGGGAAGTCCAGAAATGCAGATTGTTTTGTAGAACAAAACAGAAGGGAGTTTAGATGAGCAGACAGGCCTGACTAGATTTCTCTGAGAGCTAGAAGTTGAATGATTTGCCCAGCTATCTGTGGGTACCCTACTGGGATCCAGGAGCTTCATCTACATTGCAGCTCTGCCAGGCTCAGCCACTACAAGCCAGGTTCACTTACTCCATTACTCAGTGCTTTTCAATCAGTGTGGAGGGTAAAGTCCATCTTTACCTACCAAGGTCTCTGTGGCCCTGATAATGTTTGTTCAGTGAATGTGGGTGGGTGGGGGGGAAGGAAGGTAGAAACTGAGCAATGGGTAAACTAGGGGAAGAGAGGACTTGGGGGGTGCTGATAGGAACAGCAAAACCAGCTTAAGAAATGAGTATGGAGCGGGAATGAGAGGAGAGAAGAGCTGGGTGCTTTTACTTCCTTCTAAGTTTCAGATCTGCAGCAAGCCCCCCAGTCCCAAGGGATTTAGTATTACTGTGGGATGGGACATCACCCTCAGCAGGCCCTGGGAGTCCCCTCACCATGTCCTGAGCAGCCTGTGCCCTGGGAGGGGAATACTGAAGGCTTTGGAGTCTACTCATCCCTTTTTGTGACCCAGGGCCATTGTTAGTGTGAAGGGCAGGCTCACCTGGGTCTGAGCCAGAACTAGTGTTGTTCCTGGCAGTGCAGAACAAAGTCAGCTTGACTCATGCTCCTAGGCCCTCAGTGTACTTATCTGTAAAAGGGGTACAATGAAGGAAGCTTTACCTACCTGCCTGCCGTTGAGGTCAGTTTGTGGGAGCTCACATCCTGTGAGCCCTAACAGGTTGAAAGGAAAGGAGGGAGGGGGAGAAAATGGAAGGAAGGGAGAGAAGGAGAGAGAACAAACTTATTTCTAGACATTTAGTTCAGGTCCTTGAAGAGCTCTTGTCTAGAGGGGGATTGTGGGTATGTACTTACATGCATGGGCCAGCACAGGGTCTAGGTACTGTCCCCTAGCTTTTTCACTCAAGGCTACCACTTGAGCCATATTTCTACTTCCAGCTTTCTGATAATTAATTGGGAGATAGAACTTTCATGAACTTTGCTGCCCAGGCTGGCTTTGAGTCACAATCCTCAGATCTCAGCCTCCTGAGTAGCTAGGATTACTGTATAGGCATGAGCTACTGGCACCTAACTCTGGAGGGGGATTGGGACAGCAGTCTGGGACAGCTCTAGTAGCAAGCATCTGTCCCTTCGTGGGAAGGCAAGTGCTAAGAACACAGGGCAGCAGGCTTGTCTCTTTTAGTCCTCTGGGAGCTGATGAGGGGTTTGTTCTAGTTACTGCTAGCCTCAGAGGTCCATCTTTACTGGTTGGGGCCTGGACAGTGCATCCACTTGCTCAGTCTACAGCTGCCCCTAGTGTCTCCATGCACCTGTGTGCTTCCTGCAGCCTGCCCCTCCCCTACTGCTGTCCACTAATCTAGGAGGGATTGGCTCTATATCCAAGAAGGTGCCAGCTGTCTCCCCATCAGAAGGGTGAATCACTGGGGTGCAGGCCCCAGAGATTTATTACTTCTGTCAGAAAGGCAATATGGCCAAAAGCTTGAGGCCCTGCTCTGGAGCCAGAATACCTGGGTTTGAATCTAAGTCTGCCACTCCCTGGCTATGTGATCTTGAGCAAATGATTAACCTTCCTGTGACTCAGTTGCCACATCTGTGAAGGGGGCCTGCTAATAGAACCTGCTGAAAGGGTCGCTGTGTGGTTAAATAAGTTTGTGTGTTCAATACAAATGCTATGTAGTGGCAGATGTTGGAAGGCATTAGCTGTCACACTTCTGTTATGTTTTTCCCAGTCTGTGTTACGTATTGGTGTTAACCATGCCTGCACCTGTTCTTTGATGTAAATGGTTTCAATCTTTTTTTTTTTTTTTTTTTTGCCAGTCCTGGTGCTTGAATTCAGGGTGTGGGCACTGTCCTTGAGCTTCTTCTGCTCAAAGATAACATTCTACCACTTGAGCTGCAGTGCTACTTCCAGCCTTTTCTGAGTAGTTTATTAGAGATGAGAGTTTCACAGACTTTCTTGCCTGGGCTGGCTTAGAACTGCAATCCTCAGATCTCAGCCTCCTGAGTAGTTAGGATTATAGGCGTGAGTCACCTGTACCCAATGTTTTTCTATCTCACTTGAAGTACCCCCTCAGCATGATTCAAAGTCGGACTCCAGACTTCAGGGATGACCAGATGGCTGTATATGTCATTGGTGTTTAGTGCCTTTTTTGTTTTTTTCTTATTGCAGTAAAAGAATGCATTGTAGCTGGATACTGGTGGCTCACAACTATAATCCTAGCTACTCAGGAGGCTGACATCTGAGGATCTAGGTTTAAATTCAGCCTGGGCAGGAAAGTCTATAAGATTCTTATCTTTAGTTAACCACCAGAAATTTGGAAGTAGAAGTGTGACTCAGCGGTAGCGTGCCTGCCTTGAGCAAAAAAGCTAAGGGGTAGCACCCAGGCCCTGAGTTTAAGCCCTAACATCAGCAAAAACAGAACAATATAACACATTGCATAAACCACATAATACTGTGGAGGGCAAGTGGCTCAGGACCCCCACCTGCCCAAGGTGTATCCTCTTTCCATGCTTCCTTACACGGGCATACCTAGTAGTGAATATTATGAGAGGAAAGACACTTTCAGCCCCCACAATCAAAGACAATAGTGAAGTCATTTGTTTGGGTTCTGGGATATGTTTAGCTTCATTCAGTGTGACCTTGGCTCCTTGTTAGTTGGGCTATCTCGGGCAAATTTACAGAGCCTTGCTCTCTTTCTGTCTTTCATAGTATGGGAACAATACTCAGTAATTAAAGGAGGTAGGATAGGTAAAAATTTTACCACTGAGCCACCTTCCCAGCCCCTTGATTTTTATTTTATTTTTTTAAAATAGAGTGTTTCCTGCTTTGCCCAAGGTGGCCTCTGAGCATGATTCTCCTATCTCTGCCTCCCAAATAGCTTGGGTTACAGGCATACTCCATCACACCTGGCCCTAACAAAACATACTTTGTATTCATTGTGCATGCTGGCTGGATGTGTACAGTTGAATTTTTCTAACTTGTGTTCTGGTTGGCATTTTGGTGATGTTAACCTCCCCTTCCTTTGGGCATCTATGTGGAGGGAGCAGTCTCCAGGTTGGTACTGCCCCAGAGTCACACCTGTGTGTTATTTCCTTGCCCCTCCCCCAGTTTGTCCAGCCAAGAAGTCCCGAGGCCCATTCAGGGCAACACTACCATCACTCCACCCATACCCCAGTCCTCTGCTTCCTCATTCTCTTCTCTGGTCTGGGGACTGGTTCTGCTCTCTAGGGACCATGCTTTTAGCTCTGTAGATATCTTTGAAACCCCCTAGCCCTGCCAAGCCTGAGGGGGGGCGGGAGGAGGGGAGCTTTTTCATGGCCAGACAAGCAGGTATTTCCTGTTGGCCCCAACTGTCAGAGAGCTCTGCCCCTTTGGGAATTCAGAAAGAGGAGCCCCATCATGCCCAATTCGCATCTGCGAACACCCAGAATTTAGAACCAGTAAATCTCATGCTGTAATTGGGAAGTTGATTTTGCCATTTCTAGTATGATAGCCATTAGCTGGAGGTGGCCATCCAGCAGTGTATTCTGCTGTCTAGCTGTCCAAGTCACAATGGGTTCTGTGAAAATGCATGTGGCTCATACCTCTAATCCTAGCTTCTCAGGAGGCTGAGATCTGAAAATCATGGTTCAAAGCCAGCCTGGGCAGAAAAGGCCTCATGAGACTCTTATCTCTAGTTAACTACTCAAAAACTGGTAGTGGAGCTGTAGCTCAAAGTGGTAGAGTGCTACTCTTGAAGGAACAAAGAGCTCAGGAACAGCACCCAGGCCCTGAGTTCAAGCCCCATGATCAACCAAAAAAAAAAAAGGAAAACACGTGTGTTAGAAGACATTGTGTATAAGTGTGTTAATTAATTTTTAATATTGATTTTGTATATTTTAGTTTTGACTATGTATTGCATGGATATTTTGAGTGTGCCTGATTAAATAAAATACATCATTAAGATTAATGTCATCTATTTCATTTGACTTACAGTCTGCTACTAAAACATAAAATTTCGGGCTGGGAAGGTGGCTCAGTGGTAGAGCGCTTGCCTTGCATGCCTGAGGCCCTGGGTTCCATTCCTCAGCACCACATAAGCAAAAAGAAAAAAAGCCGGAAGTGGTGCTGTGGCTCAAGTGGTAGAGCGCTAGCCTTGAACTGAGGGACAGCGCCCAGGCCCAGAGTTCAAGCCCCACGACTGGACCCCCCCCAAAAAAAATTTCACTGGGGCTCCCTTATGCTTTTGTGAGGCAGTTGTCTCTAGAGTGTGTGGACAGACAGCTGCTGTTCTGCCCCACAGACAGCTTATGTGGCTCAGAGAGGGGAGAAGTAAAACCCACTGGGCAACTCCAGACACTTTGTGCTCTGTGCTGTACCTGGATCTGTCTGGATTAAGAAGAACTGGGTGACCAAGGGCACAGAATCAACTAGCTGGCACCCTGGTAATGCTTGAGGGGGGTGTTGAAACCAGAAATTCTCTTGCAGTGGAGTAACTGGTTGAAGATGGACTTTAGCAGCATAGACATGAGCTGAAGGGAGACATACTGGATGGAGAAGTCATAAGCCCTGCCTGTGAGCAGTTGGAATAATGGCTGCTATCATTACGTAGCTGTGGCCTACCAAGCCAAGTGCTGAACACTGCATCATCCCACTGAATCTCTCCACTTGGCTGGGAGGTACCATGGTGCCCATTTTCCAGATGAGGATTGTTAAGGCCCAAAGAATCACCTATTGGTCTGGGGGCTTGCTCCTTATAGTAGATTGGCAAGAATTGAGAGGGACAGGAGTTTCCCTATCTGTCTGATTGAAGGCCATGTTCTTGGCTTCACATTACTTTTTCTTTTTCTTTTTTTTGCCATTCGTGGGGCCCGAACTCTGGGTCTGGGCATTGTCCCTCAGCTCTTCAGCTCAAGGCTAGTGCTCTACCACTTGAGCCACAGCGCCACTTCCAGCTTTTTCTGCTTATGTGGTGCTGAGGAATCGAACCCAGGGCCTCATGCATGCAAGGCAAGCACTCTACCACTGAGCCACCTTCCCAGCCCCACACTACCTTTTCTCTTGGCTCAGCTCCTCGTTCCTTTCAGTTTTTAATGTCCCAGTACAAGCAAGGGAGGCTGGACATCTGCTCCTAGGGCTGGATTAAAGCAGGGCCAGACCCTGCCTTAGACTCAAGACCCTGTCCAACAGAGAGGACTGGCATGTGTTGCCTCAGGCCTTTTTCTTTTTTTTTTTTTACCTATCTTTTTTTTTTTTTCTTTTTTTTTTTATTGTAAAGATACTATACAGAGGGTTACAGTTACATGAGTGAGGTAATGAGTACACTTCCACTTCCTCTTGAACATTGTTACCCCCTCCATTGTTTTCCCCCTACCATCCCCTCCCTCCCTCCCTTCCCCAAGGTTCTTTTTTTTTTTTTTTGATTGTGATTAAGTGATTACTTAATTTCCAGAAATTCACAGTATTGTGGAATAATGATGCTCATTTAAAGTCACAAGTTCATTCTAACTTTCCTGGAGCAAATTGTCTATCACAGTCTGTAATATATAACGGTGCTCATATGTTATATACCATATATGTGATCAGCAGCATGGGGATATTTAGTAGTGGTTCAACCAGATGAGTGGGAGTTCTTTGTTTCTTAAGTCCTGTTAGTTTTGTCATATCACCTAACATTTTGGATTCATCATCCACTTATCAGGGAGACCATGTACTGTTTGTCTCTTCGTTCTTGGCTTACCTCGCTCAACATGATTCCTTCTAGCTCCATCCATTTCCCTGCAAATGCCATTATTTTGTCATTTCTAATGGCTGCATAATATTCCATTGTGTATAGATACCACAATTTTTGGATCCATTCATCTGTGGTGGGGCATCTAGGTTGTTTCCATATCCTAGCTATTGCGAACAGTGCTGCAATAAACATGGAGGTGCACGTGTCCTTGTATATTGGTTCCTGTTGTTCAGGGTAGATGCCTAGAAGTGGTATGACTGGGTCGTAAGGGAGGTCAATCTTTAGCTTTCTAAGGACCCTCCAGACTGCTTTCCAAAGTGGTTGTATGAGTGTACATTCCCACCAGCAGTGTAATAGCGTTCCTCGTTCTCCACATCCCCTCCAGCATTTGTCGTTGGCTGATTTGTGGATGTGGGACATTCTGACTGGGGTAAGGTGGTATCTCAGGGTTGTCTTTATTTGCATTTCCTTCACCACCAGGGATGATGAACATTTCCTCATGTGTTTCTTTGCCATTTTTATTTCTTCATTTGAGAAGTCCCTCTTTAGTTCCCTTGCCCATTTAGTAATTGGTTTGTTGGGTTTGGGAGGGATTAGTTTCTTGAGTTCCCTGTATATACAGGATGTTAACCCCTTGTCTGATATATTGCTGGTAAATATTTTTTCCCAATTAGTTGGTTGTCTTTCTAGCTTGGTTGCGATAGCTTTATCTGTGCAGAAGCTTTTTATTTTAAGGTAGTCCCATTTGTCGAGTCTCTCTCCAATTTGTTGTGACCCTGGGACTCTGTTCAGGAAGTTCCTTCCTGTGCCTATTAGTTCAAGTGTCTCTCCTACTCTGTCCTGCAGTAGTTTCAGAGATTCAGGTTTAATGTTCCTCAGGCCTTTTTCAAGTGGTAGTAAGGTTCTGGCCTGGACTTTGAGCAGACTTGCAGAGAAGCCAGGTGCTGCCGGCCAGTCCTGAGTCCCCTTGGGTCCTCTGCATTGTGAGTGGAGTCCCACTAGTAAGCCATGCTTCTTCAGGCCTTTTCCTGCTTCTTGGGCAAGTCTAACCCCTCTGATAAATACGTGTTAGAGGCCAAGTCCTGAGCTAGTCTGTATCATAGGAGGAGGGGCACATCCAGCACAGCCTCACTCCTTAGGCAATTTGTCTCCCAGATAGTAGAGGCCATCATACGCTCCTGGTTTCAGGGACTGAGGACAGTACCTGAAGTGCCCACCTTTAGGAAAGTTAGGCAATTTCTGTCTGTATGGAAATCTCCCTGGTCTGATTGCTCATAACTCATGGCACCCTGCCCAATAGAATCTTTGTGTTTTTTCCTGTGGCCACGACTTCCAAGCCTGCCTTCTGCAGGACCTCAGGAGGCTGCCACGTCCATCAGGTGAGTTTATGGAAGGTGGGGCCAACCTCTACCATGACTTTCCTGGCATGGTCACCTCAGTCATCTGGGCAAGTTTGTCTGTTTTCAGAGAGGGCTTGGTGACCAGGAAGGCATCCAGTGTGAGCAGTCATCTTGCAAAGTCCCATGGGCAGGGAGTTGGAGAGATGGGAACTGTGGTATTGAATAGCAATGGTTGACTTAAGAAGCAAGCAAATGTGTCCTTTCCATGTGGCCTTGGTGCAGTTATTTCAGTGGGGCCAGATGGGCCTGGAGTGTCCATGGCCAGTGCTCTGTCCTTATTGCTCTGTGTGAGCTGCTTAGCTGAGGGCTGTTGAGAGAATGTATGTCGATTCCCCTTTACAAGTAAACAGATACCCATTCCTGGCTCCCTTCCCTGTGTTGAGAGTATTCTTGTCCTCAGGTCTGCAGTACCTGCCTCCCAGGCATGGTCTCCTAGCTAGTATCTTTGCAGCATTCATAGTTGCTCAACTCCAATGCAGTGAACATTGTACAGAGGGTCATAGAGTATCTTCATGTTCCTGAAGGCTCATGGCCATTGTCCTTGTCCAGGATGGCATCTCTAGGTGGCATGTGCATCCCTATGCATACACAGCTTATAGATAAACCTAGTATTGCTAAGAAAAAAGAAAAAAACCCACCCTTGACTTCACTTTCCTTTGCTGTTTGCTCTGACTCAGAGAGAAAGTGAGAAGGTGAAGAGGGGGTCTTCTGGGTAGAGATGTTGGTACATTTTGCTTTTGCAGAGGGTTGACTGGGAAGAGGTAGCCCAAGAAATGTGGCAGATAATTGCGCTATGACACAGGAAGCTCACTGTCCCAGCTCAGTCTCTCAGAGCCAGGAAGGACTTCATCTCCCCTCCCTTCTCCTCCCTTCCCCTGCCTTCCTCTTCTTTTTCCAGGTCTTAGAACTCTGGATGGGAAGGCAGCCTGCCTGTGGAAGGGAAAGAGGGGGAAAGGGAGGGAGGGAGGGAAGGAATAGCTGGGCACTCATGGCTGCTTAAGCTCTGCTAGGCTTAAGCTGGGAAGCCTCTGTGATACTTGAGGCCTAGACTCAAGAAAGGTAAGCTACCAACTTGTCCTTAGGAGCTGTCAGATACCCTCTGAGGAGCCAAGTTTCTGTGTAGTAACCCAGGGTGGGGTAGCATTAGAATGGAGGCCCCTGGGCCAGCAGAGTTTGGCTGTAGCTCTGGAGGTATCAGAGTCCCTTAAGTTTCTAACCATCTTAACAAGTTTCAAAGCAGCTTGGGAAGGACAGGAGTTCTGAGAAAGTGTAGCCGAGCCCTTATGAGTTTGGGTACCTAGCACATCTTCCATGTGTTCCCCCCCCCTCTCCCACAATACTATTGCTGTGGTCATACAGCCAGTGCCAGGTTTGTTTGCCTGATGGGTGCCACCAAACATGGAAATTCTTGACACTAGTTTTTTGTGTCAGGTAAGGATAAAGTTAGGCAGCAAACAAATGCTTATGGGCCAGCTGCTTCCCAGGTGAGAACATGCTAGTTTTTGAGACACTAGGGAAGCAGAACCCACCATAAAACTCTTAACGTTGCTTTGTAATGTTGATTGTGGTCTGATGCATTAAGTTAGTGGAGAGTCATATCACCCCCCTCCCCCATGAGTTCCTGACCATTGCTAGGTGTGGCCTTTGCTGTGCTGACCCCTGTGGTGATTTGCGTTGTGTTTTGGGTCTTCTCCTGTCTTAGTTACTCATCACTGAGCTGTGGAGGAAGCCATCCCTTCCCCAGGGACATGTGTAATTCCTGTCTGGGAAAGAGGCTAATTACCCAGAGGAGAGTATCTTGCTGTACCTTGCCAGGCTCAGACTGCACACAAATGTAAGTGACAAAGCTGTCTGGCCCTGGAGGGAACCTTATGGTGGCAGTTTAAGGTTCAGTGCAGTTAAGATGTATTGAGGTATCACAATAGACTGGATTTGTAGTTATGTGTTCTTTCTTTTCTTTTCTTTTTTTTCCTTTTTCTGTTTAACTACTTATATTGTAAAATATCACCTGGATTCAGAAAGGCTTACAAACATAAATGCACATTGGGGAAAATGACCACAAGGAGAGAATCCTTGTAACCACTGCTCAGATCAAGAACTGGAGTTCTGCCAGCACCCACAATTCTCCCTGGTCTCATCCTTCCCTGATCACAGTGTTTAGTTTCTACAGGTAAAGCCATGGGTGAGGTGAAGCCAGGGGTAAGGCTGGGGAGGAGGGTGCAGAAGCAGTGTAGGGGCACTGCCAGCCCAAACTCATTCCACAGTAGACCGAAGTGCTCATCCTTTTAAGTGTCAGTGTCCTCCTGTGGGCCTTGGTCAGGAAGGCCCTGGCCTTGGCTGAGTTTCCTGGGCACTGCTTGCTGTGTAGCTAAGCTCTTAATGGCTTTTCATAATCAAGGCAGAAAGGTCCCATTGTGGCACTAACGCCTTTGCCATAAAGCACTTTTTGTTTCCTAGCAAAATTCCAAGTTGAAAAAGCAAGTCAGCTTAGGAAAGACACAATGCTAGTGAATGGCCATGGGCCACATGCACTTGCCTGGCCAGGCCTCCAGTAAGTAATGGTTAGCCAGCCTGCCTTTTATCAGGCACCCCAGTGGCACAAAGACCCTTTGCAGAGGAGCCCAGTGGGATATTAGGTAGATTGCTCATTCTGGAATAACAATCTGATAGTCATATGGCAGAATTCCTTTGGTTCTGCACGTGCCAGAAACTGAAATAATACTGGCTTAAACAAGGGATTCTTTTCCTCAGGAAGCAGGAAGTACAAAGGTGGTGAGTCCCAGGTCCAGTCATCATCAATACATAGTCTCATGTTCTCAAGATTGCTGCTATATCTCTAACTTCACATCTGAATTCCAGATCAGATGTTGGCTTTTGCCAACTGCCTATTATCTTTTGTAATTAGGAAAACTAATTTCCTGGAAGCCACCATACATAGGCTTTTTCTCACACCACTTTAGCTAGAATCAGGTCATGTAAAAAACCACGGGTTGTAGGAAAGACTGGTAGCTCAGCTCATTGTTACCTGAACAAGATCAGGACTCCTAAAGTTAAGGAAGCAGGGAGGGTAGATATGAGAAAGTCGCTAACAGCAGGTACCAAGATCCACTGGGTAACCTTGGTAAGGAAACATGTTGTTTCACATGAAATTAAATTTCCTTGGCAACAAACAGTTATGCCTGTAAGCACCAAAGTTTATTTTAATCATTTTATTCCCTCTTCATTCTCCTTCTTTTCTTCTTCTTCCCCCTCTTCCCACTTCTCTTTCATACTGGCGTTTGAACTGAGAGTCTCTCACTTGAGGGGTAGGTACTCTGCCAGTTGAGCCAGGCTCCTAGACCTTTTTTTTCCTTTATTTTGGCCAGACTTGGGACTTGACCTCAGGGCCTGGGCACTGTCCCTGAGCTTCTTTTTTTGCTCAGTGATAGTATTCTACTACTTGAGCCACTGTGCTCCTTCCAGCTTTTTCTGTTTATAAGGTACTGAGGAACCAAACCCAGGGCTTCATGTATGCTAGGCAAGCACTCTACCATTAAGCCACATTCCCAGCCCTCCCAGCCCTTTTTTGTTTGGTTATTTTTTGGATTGGGTCTCATATCCTTTAGTCATGATTCTTCAATCTCCTTGTTGTTGTTGTTTTTTTCCTCCTCTTCTCCTTCTCCTCCTCCTCCTTCTCTTCTTCTTTTTTTTTCTTTTCATTCTTAGTATTGTGGATTGAACCCAGAGCATTGCACTTGCTAGGCAAGCACTGTGCCAATGAGCCACATCCCAGCTCCCTGTTTTTTTCTTTAAAAGCTTTCCTTTTAGAGTCTGTGGATGAGAAGAAGCAAGGCTGGAGTGAAAGCAGGAAAAAGTCTCCTCTGTGCTAGGAACAGCCTTCAAGAGTGACCTGTTTCATTACTCCAAGCTAAGAGAATGAATATACATTTCATATATTTATATATAGCAATTGGCAATCGTATTCCCTAATTGTGGTTTTACCTGGCTTAGTGTTACTCAAAACTTGTTCTTGCTTGCCTTACCTGTGTCTGGTGTGTAACACCCCATTTTGTAAGCATAATATTGAGAGAACCTGGTTCTAGCTAATCCAAGACCTATCACTACAGGCTCACCAAAGGGGACAATTAGAAAAAGGTTGCTATGTGACTTGGGGCAAATTTCCTAATCTCTCTGTGTCTGTTTCCTCATCTGTAATAACAATTGCCTTGAGGTTGTGTGTTAAAAGTACAGGAGAATGAGTTAAGTGGAATGGTTCCTGGCACATAGCAGATATGTCAGAGCTTCTATTATGGTCAGGATCATTGATGTGGTTAATCTGTTTGGGATTGGGCCCTTTTGGGAAGATGTGTGGAAAGATGCCCATGTGAGCCATATTACCTGATGACAGATAAATTTGTTACTGGGACAGCATTAGGGAACTGGGAACACATCCTAATATGCCTTTCCCCTTTCTTTGATGGTGGAGAGTAGAATACTTCCACCATCTTTTCCTTCTACAATGTTTATATATCGTTATACAGCTTACCCAAGTTTATTGTGGACAGTTTGAAACACAAAAACATAAAAGAAGGGTTTGGGATAATTCAAGTGGTAGAGCATCTGCCTAGCAAGTACAAGATCCTGAAATATAAAATATACAAAATATAAAATATACAAAAGACAATTTAAAAATCACTCTGAAAACAATATATACATGCAGAGAAAAGTGTGTGTGTGTGTGTGTGTGTGTGTGTGTGTGTGGGAGGGGTGTCATGAACACACTTTGTAAGGGTAGGACCAGCCTGTCCTTTCTGCTTTTTTAACTTTCCATTTTCTCTTGAGCAGTAGGTCACATGTAGGTGACACACATTGTGTAGCATTTGATTTGATGGATCTTGACCTACTGTTAGAAGAGACCACAGAGACTACAGAACTCCTAGGACCCACTCTAGTTGCTCTGTCTAATAATCTACCTGCATGAGTTGCAGGTAGATCCCACACAGTAACAGTGGATGCTGTGGAATTGTAGGAGAGGGAGGGATCGAGGGAGGGATGAGATGTTCTTGCAGAAATTAATGGGACAGGAACTAGGCCTTGAGGAGCTTCTAGTCTCAGTCAACATAGTATTCTCAGTGAGGGAAGCCTTAAATTTTATTTTTTATTTTTTATTTTTCTTGCTAGGTTAGTGCTCTTAGAACAGTCATACCTTCAGCCCTGTTTCCACTATTTTTTTTTTTTTTTTAATTTAAGATAAGGTCCTGCTTCCTGTGTAGGCCCATGTCTGGGATCCGCCCATTAAAATCAGGCTTCCCAACATGGCTAGAATGACAGGAGTATGTTGCAGTTTCTGCCTATGGATTGAGATGGGGGAGGGGGGTGTTTCCTCATAAACTTTTCTGTCCAGACTGTCCTTGAACCACAATCCTCCCAGTCTCAGTGTCCCAAGTAGCTAGGATTACAAGTATGAGTCCTTGGCACCCTGGCTGTAAGTGAAGACTTTGAAGAAATCATTTCAGCTGGCTGTGGTGACACATACCTGTGGTCTTTGCTACTCAGAAGGCTGAGGCAGGATGATTACTTGAGCCCAAAGTCTAAAGCCAGTCTGGACATCATAATAAAACCCTTCCCTCCCACCCTCTGAGTGGGGGTGGATGGGAAAGATCCCCTTACTGTAGTAAACTGTTAAGCATGCTTGGATTAAAATCTGTCCTGGCCCAAAGGGAACTTGGAGGAGAGGTTGGGTATGCACAAGCCATGGGGGAGGATGTGCTAGGTGGAGGTGTGAAGCAGTGGGTGGATTCGTTTAGCACTACACCTTTGCATTTCCCAAACCATATAAAACTGGGTGGGGCAGCAGCATTTGTGAAATCTGGCATGAATTTTCATTATTTTTAAAGTGAAAGGGGAAGGTAGGAGATACTTGTTTCAAAAGCACACAATTTTTGCTTGTTTTTTTCTGGCAAAGTATATACTTTCTCCCAGATTGTCTTAGAGTTAGTTGCTCTAATTGACTGATATTGGCAGTCTGCTTATCCCTATGCGCCTAGGTGCTATGCTGGAGACCCAGAGTCCACTCTTGCTAGGTAAAGCTTTTGCTGACAGGTCAGCAGATGTGAGAATGAGCTCTCTGTGGACAGGAGGGACGTCTGCCTTGTGATGCTCAGAGGGGAGGAGAAGACCCTCAGATACCCACCAGCCCCTCTGCTCCAATAAGAAACCCTGTTATCTGGGTGCCAGTGGCTCATGCCTGCAATTCTAACTACTTAGGAGACTGGAGATCGGAGGATCGTTGTTCAAAGCCAGCCTGGGCTGGAAAGTCTGTGAGACTCTTTATCTCTAATTAACAACCAAAAAAGAATCTGGAAGTAGAGGGGTGGTTCAAGTGGAAGAACACCAGCCCTGAGCAAAAAAGCCATGGGAGACTCCCCAGGACCTGAGTTCAAGCTCCAGTACTGTCACACACACACAAAAAAACAAAACAAAAAACCCCACCAAAACCAAAACAAAAGTCCTTTCTTCAGGACTAGGGAGATTGTACCTGGCTCAGTTGGTTGTGCTGCTGTAGATGGAAGATTGGAACAGAGATCTCTGTCTTTAGGGGTGCTGACATCTGTCCCTCCTGCCTAGACTTAATGGTAGCTTATGTGTATGTTAACCCTCATACTGGCATGCTCTAGAGATGAGGCCATGACCCACATTGGGATGATTGGTGCAGGTTTACATGGCCTAGAAGTGGCAGGCTGGCACTTAACCCCTAGGCATGCTTGATTCTTATGCCCCATGCCATGGGCTTACAGGTGGGCCACAGGTCTCACTTCTAGCCCTACCAAAGGCTTCCTAAATCAAAGGTAATGAATGGCCTGTGCTGATCAGCAAAGGGGAACCCTAGTTTGGCTTCCTAGCAGAAAGGGATCTTGATGACTTGGAAATGAGTTTTTTGTCTCATCCAAATTGCTTGTAAATGACATGGATGGCTTCCACCTGAGATGGAATCCAGGAACCACTGTCCTTGGGGCATCGGGTGCCCCCTCTCTGAACCTGCCCCATAGCTGTAGCATTAGGTAGGGCTGGGCTGAGTCAGTTCCAACCCCCACCTCTGGAGGTGAGAGGACAGGACAGCCCCCAACGGTACCATCTTCCCTGCACCATGTGACAGCTGAGAAACGGAGGCTCCTTCAAGCCCCAGGGGTTAGTCTGTGGTGTAACCACAGCTCTTTTTTGACTTGGCCATGACAAGTCAGAATTGTGATATCGAAAACAGAACAGTGGTGGTGATGGTCAGTGTGCCCACACTGCAAGGCCTAGCTGCCAGCCACGTCTCTGAATTCCCTCCTTTCCCAAGCAGCCTTGCCTTGAATGATTCCCAGTTTCCCATGGGGCCTTGCAGTGTGAGATGTTAGCTCTACCAGGGAGGGGAGATTTTTACTAAGAATGATACCAAATGGAAGCATGGACCAGTTTTGTGATACACTAAACTCCCAGCTTGGCTAGCATTAGAGAAACCAAGGCCTAGACTTTGAATCTAGGCTCTATTGGCTAAGAGCTGTGTACTTTGTCAGACTATCCTCTGTCAGGCCTTAGTTTCATTGTCTGGGAAAGAGATACTGACACTGGGCCTCAAGAGGCTGCTGTGATGGCACCAGGCAGAGACCTCAGCAAATAGCAGCCGGGGAGCATTTGGGAACAGGAAGGAAATCCACATTTGGCCCCAGGTCCATTGTAGCTACTTACTTTATTTCATCCCTGCATACTTCTGAGACAGACTGCAGGGTCCCCATTTTCCAGATGTACAGCCAAGTTTCTCAGGTTCCAAGTTCATATAGCAAGTAGAGCATGACTCCTAAATTTCCTCCAGCATGCCTTCCTATAGGAGGACCTTCCATAAACCACAGTAAAGGGATTTAGGTCACACCCAGGGGTGCATTCTAAGGTCCAAGTAGTGCCTGTCTCCTCTTACATGCCAGATGGCGGCAGAACACAGCAGGTCACCATCCTCCTTAGTGGTCGTCTGTGCCTGCTGAGGGGGAAAATAACTTGAAGCAGAAACCTCTGAATCTGTAGTCATCACAATGATCAGAAAAGCAATGCTTACCAATTTAAAAGGGCTTAGAACAATACTCAACACATAGTGCTGTGCTCCTTGGAGCATTAGTTAGAGAAAAATGAAATAAATGAAATGCTAATGATGCTACTGGCTTCAGAGCTCCTGTTCTCTGCTGGCTTCTCCTTTCCCAGCAGAGCTACAGTGTGTCTTTGTTCTTCTGCCTCTTTGTCTCAAAGAGGCCTGAGGCTCTGCCTGGGCGTAGAGGCAAGGCCTTGTTCTGGGCCCTGCTGCCCTCTTTTTCTGAGGGAATGGCCCTTGTCTAGTGCATGTGATCCTGTGCTTACCTGCTTCTCCTAATAAATACATGCAACCTGCCTCTAGGAGTGTGCACCTGGCTGGTGGGGATCAGGTAGATGTAGAGTGAGCTTTTGGGACAGTCTGACTTCCTGTTTGCCTGTCTTCTGGGGCGGGCTTTTTCTGGTCATTAGTCCCTATGAGAAGGGGGCTTTGGGTCTTTGGGGGCCCATCTTGAGGCTTTCCACAAAGCACTGCTACCTGGTACCATTCATACTCATGATCACAGGAAGGAAAGCTGTTGGGATTATGAGCTGATGAAAGTGTTGTGCTTCTCCCAAGCTACAAGTAGAGAGATAGAGGAGCACACTTATTGTTGTCTTCCTGTCCTCACCTGAATATTACCTCATGCAGCATCTCAAGGACTTGTTTTCCCCATTGCAGAGAGCAGGTTCCAGCACTTGGACAGTCCAGGTGTCCAGTGTGTAGTGGAAGAGTGGATACCATTCTTAAGCTGGCTGGAGCGCCTATCTCTTCCAAGCCTTTGCATTGGAGGCACATTAAGATGGCAAATACATGACCAGGAATAGTTGAAATGATCAGGTCTGGGAGTATGGTCTTACCTAAAAATCATGCCGCATCAGAGCTGTTCTGGCTCCCCTTCCCTGTGGCCATGATGCCCACTCAGCTGGCTTTTGTAGTGCGTACATCCAGTGCCCATGTCACAGTTGGAATCTGGCTTGGAAATAAGTGGACCCGTGTCCACTTTCTGGAACTTTGCTTTATCAAAAGACACATCTGAGATGACATGTGCCCTTCTAGTGGGCTGTGAACTCTGGGGAGGAGAGATGGCTTCGTGGAGAGTCGGACACCTTCACACTGTCTTCATGGTTGGTATCTGGAGGCCAAGCTTGACTTGAGGGTGGTGCTGCAGAGGACTGATTTACTCTCCAAATGCTGTTGGCTGGGGTGAGGAGAGAGCTTATCTCCATGTTGCAAGGAGTCACTGAGTGTGGGCAGTAGATTGATTGCCTTTTGTCTGTGTAAAAGTAGAAGCACCAACCATCAAATCTTTTTTCCAGGAAACCAATGATAAAAAGCTAAAGAAGGATCTGTCCTTTAAATACTCTCTTTGAAATCACCACCTGCAGTTCCATTTACATGTTATTGGCCAGGCTTTGCCATTACAAGGGAGAATGAACATGGACATTATCATTCTGTTAGGAAGAAAAGAGAATGGGAATTAGGAGCCGGGTGAATGATGAAAGACCAGAGAGAATAAATTTGGCTCAGACCTGTTGCATTTGCAGGCTGACCTTGCACTTGGGAGTTGGAACTGCTGAGAAGGGAGGGGCATCAGCATGAGGTAGGTGGTAGTGGTGGTGTCTTTGAGAGTAGGTGGGTGAGCAGCTGAGAGGTGGAAGGGGAACTGGGAAGCCAGGGTGGGTGTGCTGAGGGGGTGGGAAGGGGAAAGCAGCCACTAGGCTAGGCGTCTCAGTGAGGTCAAATGTGAGACACAAGAAGCCAGCTCAGGCTTCCGCTAGAGCTGGGAGGATCTAGCTGTTAGATCCTCTGGCACATGTGCCCTTAGCAGCTAGAGGCACTTGGCTCTTTTTTGGAGTTGAAACAAGGAAGGAGAAGGAAGAAGATTATGAATCTGAAGTGTCCCAGAAGGGTCATATGTTAAGGCTTTGAGGGCTCTGATGTCATCAACAGATCATGTGTGGATGGATTCATAATTATTGGACAGCGTGACTGGGAGGTGATGAGAGTGGAAGGTGGGGGCCTGGTTGGGTGGTACCTCTTGTCTCCACCCCTCCCCTGCTCTGTCTGGCTGCACTGTCACAAGAGGAACATCTCTGCCTACCACACCCTGTGTACCCTGCTCTGTACCATGCTTAGCACTGTGCTCTGCAGGCCCCAGCAGGGGAACCACCCCTGGCTTGAACCTTCTGAACTCATGATCCAGAGGGAGGAAATCTTGCCTCTTTTGTTTTTTTGCCAGTCATGGGGCCTGAACTCTGGGCCTGGGCGCTATCCCAGAGCACTTCAACTCACGGTGAGTGCTCTCACACTTGAGCCCACAGCACCACTTTCGGCTTTTTCTGCTTATGTGGTGCTGTGGAATCGAATCCAGGGCCTCATGCATGCAAAACAAGTACTCTACACTGAGCCACCTTCCCAGCCCTGATTGCCTCCTTTTAAGTTGTTCTCTCAGGGTCAAAGCCTGACTCAGGAGGACTTAGTATAGACTTGGGACTTCAAGTCATAGATTTCTCTTCAGCCCCATTCAGAGTAGAAATTGAGAAGGGAAAAAAGATGGAGAAGTTCAGGCTTGTGGAGGAGATTGGGAAGGATAGAAACAGGGAGGCTGGTGGGCTCTGGGAAAGACATGTACGAGGTCTGAGCCCACAGGGAAATGTAAAACCCTAGATATGGAAGGATCCTACCCATTCTCATACCGGGAATTCTCCAGGCACAATGGCAGCAGCTAATAAAACCAAGTCCTCAGGACCTTTGGTGCTAGGATAGCCAGAGTACCTAGCCTAGAGTACCTAGTACAAGTGTTTTCTCGAGAGGCATGCTGACTTTTTGTCCATTTCCTCTTTGGGGCACAATCCAGTGGCATGAAAAGCCCAGGAGCATTCAATGATACACATTTATAATCCTAGCTACACAAGGCTACAGGCTGTGGAGTTCAAGGAGGTTGAATTGTTTTGGTATATTCTGTCCTAAAAGTCAGAGAAAGGTAGCTTCCACTTTAGAAAGTCTCCATTATTTAAAACTGTTCATTGACAATGGTGAAAAGGCACAAAGCCCCTGAGCCCTAATGTCATAAACCTTAGAACATTTCCCTCCATTCAAAGTCCAATCATTCCAGTCACACAGAACTGGCACTCAGTCCCCCAGGTCAATTCCTAAACAAACTAACTATGAAACTGCTTGTTACTTGAGAGACAGGTGGGCTGGGTTCAGATCCCATCTCTGACTTTTACCAGCCTCTTACTTGAGGGGACAGTGAACAGTCAGGCAGGTTATACACTGCATAGCCCTGCATTCTTTGCAAGGCTCTGCTGCGTCTATGCAAGCGGGAGAGATGCCATACCCAAATGCACTGAACATGCTGCTTCTGGCTATGACCTCATGCAAGATACTTAACCTCTCTGTGCCTCAGTTTCTTCTTCTGGGAGGATGAAGGCACTCTAGTCTGTAGTGCAATGCTTAGAATAGGATCTGGCCCATGGGAAGAATTAGCCATTGTGATTCCATATATAGCAGGGGGTGAGCTGAACTTTTAGTCTTTTTCTCCACCCTGTCATCAGAATGCTGAGCTGTTTCTTCTTAGGATAGTCTTTCTAAACATCCAGCTTTTCCAAGATATGGCTACTGACCCATAGGACAGCACACCTCAGTGTTTCTAGTGATCTCTTCAGAGGGAAAGCAAGAGTATGTTGGGGCAAGTGACACTCGCAAGTTAGCTGGCAAGGCTTACGGTCCAGAAATTTGCCTAAATCCTCTTCCCAGATGTTTGTCTTGGGGAAATACAGGCAGACTTCAGGGAGGGCCAGAGCATCTCACCTTCACCATGTATAAGTCTGCATTGGAGTGACACCCTGACTTCTTCTCCAAAAGAACATATGGTGGAACATGCCTGTAATCCTAGCTACACAGGTAGCATAAGTGAGATTGTAGTCTGAGGCCAGCCCTGAGAACAAATGTAAGTCTCTACTGAACAAATGTAAGTCTCTACTTGAAAAACAAACAAACACAGCAAGCTGGGAGCTGGTGGCTCAAGTCTGTAATCCTAGCTACACAGAAGGCTCAGATCTGAGGATTACGGTTCAAAGCCAGCCCAGTCAGGAAAGTCCGTGAGACTCTTATCTCCAATTAACCATTAGTGCTGTGGCTCAAGTGGTAGAGCACTAGCTTTGAGCTGAAGAGCTGAGGGACAGTGCCGAGCCCCATGACTGACCAAAAACCAAAACCAAAAGCAAAAAACTAAAGCAAAAAGGTCATGAGGTGTGGCTCAATTGGTAGAGCACCTGCCTAGCAAGTGTCAGGCCCTGAAAACCAAAAAAACACTGAGATGACTAAATGCTTTATTCTGATTGTCATGCTCTTTAAAAGAAATAAATTTGATATTTCTTGAAATTAGAATGAATACGTTTCATAGTTCAATGGGACAATGTCTACATAATACGACTATGTTTTCCCAAAATACTGTCATTATTGGTGGAGCATCTTAAAAGTACCCTGCCCTAGTGAGGTGTCTAGGGGTAGATCTCCTCACTGGTCAGCAAGGACTCCAGCTTCAGGAGTTTTCCTGAGAGCTGATGGGCCCTTGGGTGTAGCATGTGGGGGCTCTGTGTCAGTACATCTAATCTTCAAAGGATGCTAAAACTCAAAGAGATTCAAAATTCTGCTTAATACCATTGAGCTACAAAACAGCCAAATCTAACTCTGAAGGTTGGTCCTTTCTCCTCTATTCCACAGATCTGCGTGCCTTCACTTCTTTCTGGTATTTTCTAAACCTAGGATGTTCACTCTTTTTCCATGGAAACCCCACTTCATACTCTTTCAGTCTGAGTGATATTATTTTATTATAAAATTTGCACATGTTCTTGGTAGAAAGTACAAAAAAAAGTAAAAACAGCCAGTAAGATTTCTCCACTGCAGTGTTTCTATTTTGGTATCAAATATAAACTGACCTCGAAGCTGGAAAAAAATACAGAGCTAATGCTTCAAATGTAAAAAAAGATTCTATTGTAAATGTGGTTTTCTTTTCTGAGTTGTTAACTTGCTGCACACTTAGTCACACAGGCTTTCATGTCGCTACTACTTTATGACTGGACTTGCCCTCAGTTACCTCGTGATTTCTGTCACAGATACCAGATGTGGACAACACTTCCCCATGGTTGGCTGTTTTAAGTTGCATTTCTGTGAGTCATCAAATAAAATACCCTGGCCTGGTTGGTTGGTCCTTTAAGATGAATTCCTAGAAATAGAGTCGCTGGCTCCAAGACCTCAAGTGCCACCATAGAACTTTTTCCCTCCTGGAGAACTGTCCCTCTCAGGTCCCACTTCAGCCTGCCTGTATCTGGAGCTATTTGAGGCCACTCTGCCATGTCCCCAACAACATCCATCCACCTGTTTTCTTTATGGATGTCTGTATCATAAGGTATTGTTTTGTTCTCTCACTATCTATTCTTTGAGATGATAGTATCGGTTGTTTTCTTGGTCTGTTGGAACAAGCTTTCTGGATTCCCCCTGAACCTTTTCTGATTCCTGTCTCTTCTCTGAGGCTAACTGTTTTCATCCTCATCTCTGAATTTCCTAACAATGTGTATAGTAAAACCCTTATTAACTTGTCAAGGTAACTTGATACTTGTAGCCCCTGCTAAGTCTTTACTTCAAAGGGATCTTACTTTTTATTTCTGTATTTTCTGCAAGGCCTGACACTATGCTGGGTAACCCTGAGGTACTCTATATTCTTACTAGATAGATGTATAGATGGACGGACACATATTGTTCTTAAAAAACAAAAACCAAATAGTGGCTGGGAATGTGGCTTAGTGGTAGAGTGCTTGCCTCACATGCATGAAGTCCTGGGTTCCATTCCCTAGTACCACATACACAGAAAAATCTGGAAGTGGCACTGGGGCTTAAGTGGTATACTGTTAGCCTTGAGCAAAAGAAGCTCAGGGACAGTACCCAGGCCCAGAGTTCAAGCCTCAGGGCTGACAATAAAAAAAAAAAAAAATCAGTAAAACCCTACCAAATATCATGTCCACCTCTCCTATCAGCAAAATGAATGGAATGCCTCTTCCTTTCTGCTTCTCTCCCTTCTGAACCAGAGAGGTCCTGTGGCACCTGTTGACCCAGCAAGGCAGGGGAGTGACCTGAAGAGCCAGTTAGCCTTGGTGGGAAAGTCGCATGGCTTCTCTTCAAACAGGACATCATTGGTGGCTGGCCACCCTACTTCCTGCCCTGACAAGAGCACATCGCTGCCTCTTTGACAGGTTGAGATGCGTTATTGCCAGTAACAGCCTCATAAAATCAGTACATGTAATTACAGCACATTCGGAACCCAGGAAAGCAGAAAGGAACGATTACCTACAGCCTCCCACTCGGCTCACGCAGCTGACACTGCTGCTGGCTTTTCTTTCAGACGTGTTTCCTAGGCGAACATTGACTTTTTCCGACATTGTTGTAGCCATCTGGCACGTAGCACTTTCATCCTGACTTTCTCGCTCAATAGATCAAGACAAAATAGCTTCCTATGTTTTTGTAAACCCTTTGAATGGTTTTGCAATCATTTATTGAGCAGGTTTACCATAACCTGCTTAATGGTGCTTCTATTGTTGAGTCCTCAGGTCATTAACCTGTGCCATGCTGGAAAAATGCCTCAGTGGGGGGCCAGTCTATGCATCCTATTTGCTCCCTGCTTATTCCCCTCTCTTCAGGGCCCCCTTTGCCTCTGGCTTTGTGTTTCTCAGTATTTGTGTGGCAACACATTGAGAAATGGCTTCCCTTTCCAGGAAAAAACTCAAGTTCTCAGAGTCCCAAAAAGACCACACACTGAGAACAGTAATGCCCCATGTGGTCAGGGTTGGGGTGCTGCACACCAGCCCCAGCTCCTCTTGCAGGCCAGGGGAGGCTACACCTTTGGGTGTATACCTGGCCAGGCCTTTCTGCCAATAAGACAGCCCAGAGAATAGTGGCTCCAGGTCTTTGTGGGGCTGGCAATGAACAGTTGTGTCCGTTTTCTGCTGGATCCCCAGCAGTCCCTTCATGGAATTCTGTAGGCGAGTCTTGAAGGGGGCCTTCCTATGGGAGTTGCTGGGCAGGAGTTTCCCCTGACTTGCTGCAGTCCCCCCACTCCTTGAAGGTGAGCTAGAGGAGCTGCATACCCATCAGCTGACAGCAAGTGACCCTCCCAAGGAGCTGTCCTGCTCCAGAGGCCAGGCTGGCCTTGTGGAATCACATAACTGTATCTTTATCTCTTTGTCTGACTTGGCACCCCCATTTGGGAATAGGCGTGGGGAAGTGAGTTAGCACTTGTATACATTTTTAAACAGTGCTTAGTTTGCTAAAAAAACAAAAACAAAAAAACCCCACACAGTTGTCAGCCAGATAAGCGGCTGCTGGCTCACACAGTGGGTCCAACCTAGGCTTTCTGCTGTCCTGGTTGGGGGTGAGGGGAAGGAACCTGGGATACTGGGACCTGTCCTGGCACTGCTTTTGGATTTCTGTATGACTTTGAAGTCAAAGCTGCCTTTTCCTGGGCCTGTTTTCTTATTGACCTGTTACCTATTTGTATGATATAGTTTGTTGTTTGTTTAAGACAGTCTTACAGTTGTAACCCAGGCTAGTCTTGAACTCTTGTTGTTGGTGGTGGTGTTGGGCATGGTGGTTGTGGTCGTCATGGGGCTTGAATTTACCAGGCCCTAGGCACTGTCCCTGAGCCTCTTTTGCTCAAGGGTAGTACTCTACCACTTTAAGCCATAGCTTCACTTCCAGTTTTCTAGTGGTTAAATGGAGATAATAGTCTCATGGGTTTTCTTTTTTTTTGGGTCCAGTCGTGGGCCTGAACTCTGGGCCTGGGCACTGTCCCTCAGCTCTTCAGCTCAAGGCTAGCACTCTACCACTTGAGCCACAGCGCCACTTCTGGCTTTTTTCTTTTTGCTTATGTGGTGCTGAGGAATCGAACCCAGGGCCTCAGGCATGCAAGGCAAGCGCTTTACCACTGAGCCACCTTCCCAGCCCTTCATGGGCTTTCTTACCCAGGCTGGCTTTGAACTGTGATCATCAGCTCTCAGCCTTCTGGAGTAGCGAGAATCATAAGCCTGATCTACCAGCACCTGTCTTGGTCTTGAACTCTTGAGTGCTGAGATTATAGGCATGTACTCCACCACACTTAGTTTGTGAGTTGATCTTGGAAGGCCATTTTTACCTTCAAACATTGTAGGGATTGAGGATTTAAAATGTTTCAGATGACCCAGTCTGGCTAGTAACTCCTGCTAGTTGAAATGCTTGGTTGGGGCTAATTGCACAGAATGAAGGACAAGACGCACAGAGCCCTTTGGGGTCTGACAGCCTGCTTTCAGGGCAGGTAAGCTGCCTGCCAGCTGGAGTGTTAATTAGAGTTCTGGATCTGGGTCACTTGGGAGCAGGGCATGGGAATGCAAAGCGTGTGCTGGCCTGTCTGGTGAGTGTGGCTGGGGGTTGGGCTATACTGGCCATGAGTGGACTCTTACTGCTTGCTCACCCTGACTTGTATACACAAGCAAAATCAAGTGTCAGGCAAGAGTGCATGTGTGTATCATACCTCTTTCCTTCCAAACTTATGTCAGAAGGCTAAATACATGAAGCCCTTGCAATTGTGGGGAGCTAGCAGAAGGCCCTTCCTTGGGCTCTGCCTGCTGCTAGACAGTAAGCAAGAGAATATGGCTTGCCAGGGGCCTGTGTGCTGAGCAAGGAGTGTTGATACTGGTAGATTCTCTCCCAGGTTCTGTCAGCTTCCCAAGCCTTCTAGAAGGTTCTGGCCACCTTCTGGTTAGGTACCCTGGGTGAACATCTCGCAGGTGGGCACACCTGGGTTTGTGTGTGGTCGGGCAGGGGATGGGATGGGGGGAGAGGGTCATGGCAGGAAAGCATCTCCATCTGAATCAGGGGTTCGAACCTAGATGGCTTGAAGGTCAAAGCCAATATCAAGCAAGTAGGGCTGCACAGGGTATAAGCATGTGCTGGGAGTCACTTGACTCTGTGGAGACAAGTTGAGTGTTGTTGAGTTGGTTCCCTTGCCTGGTGCCCAGTATATGATCCAGACCCCAGCCATTTGTGGAGGTCTGTGTTTAAGATCTTGGATTCAGCCACTAAGCCCCTAGGGAGCTGCATACTTTGGGTCTGCCTGTCATTCTTTAACCTTCTCTGAAGTGGGGTCAGTGGCAGGGTGTCTTCCCCCAGCTTTGTTGGGGGTCTGGGGTGAGTGAGTTTATGGGAAGCAGTTAAAGTAGTGCCTTGTTGGTGTAAGTGTGATTATCTGATTTCCTCAGTGAGCGTGGTGAGTTTGTTGACTGGGAGGCTGGCAGCTCACCACGTCTTTCTTTAGAGATGGATCAACTCTTAGTCAGCCATAGCTTGTCCAGAGTGACAGTTCTGTATGTACGTGTAAGAGTGTGTGTCTCTTTGAGTTGTGTCACTCAGGTCCTTGCTTTGAGAGGAGTTTCTGTCCCCGCCTGGGGCTAGGTACTCCTTGGCCTGTTTCCTTAGGTTGACTGCATCTCATCTCCATAGCTAGCTGGCCTGGTTTGCGTCATTCTTCTGCTTAGGCCATGCTCTAGACTGTTCCATACAGCAATTGACCTCTCAACCTTCCAGGACTAAAATGAGGCCCAGGCAGGAACACCTTCCTCCAGATGTGTGCAATCCAGCTCTACTTGGCCTCCCCAGCCTCTGCCCTATGTCAGGGAAAGCATGAGTGTAGGCTGGGATTTGCCATGTAAACGTATTCATCCAGGAATGTGTTTGAGAATCTCAAAGCAAGAATCAAGTCAGACTCCAACTACCTTCAAAGGTACCTAGATTTAGGAATTTCTTGATTTAGATGGCTGACAGTGAGTGTTAACAAAATAATCTACCCAGGCTACTGCTAAGCACTTTGCTTCCTTTTTCTCTCATTGTGCAGATGAGGAAACTGAGGCATGGAGGCAGGAGTAGCTTACTTCAAGTCCAGACAGAGTGTCAGAACCCAGATCTGCTGGACTCTCAGCCAAGCTCCTGACTGCCTCTCACTGTAGACCTCTGGCTGGCACCTCGGGATCATTTCATAGTGTTCTTCTGTGTACTGAAGGCTCAGGCAGAGTGCTTCAGTCTTTTGGTCATGGTTGTTAGAGGTTAGCTTCACTTCCTTTCCCTTCCCAGGGCTCACATTGCTTTTAGCTGCTGTACTTCCACTCTTGGGTTTAGAGGGGGTTTGTTAGTTAGTTTTTTTTTGGGAGGGGGTCCAGTTGTGGGGCCTGAACTCTGGGCCTGGGCACTGTCCCTCAGCTCTTCGACTCCGCTCAAGGCTAGCACTCTATCTCTTGAGCCACAGCGCCACTTCTGGCTTTTTTCTTTTTGCTTATGTGGTGCTGAGGAATCGAATCCAAGGCCTCAGGCATGCAAGGCAAGCAAGCGCTCTACCACTGAGCCACCTTCCCAGCCCTAGTTTGGGTTTTTGAAGACAGGATTTAGCTATGTAGCCCAGTCTATATAGTCCTGAGTGCTGGCATTACAGGCCTGTGCCATCGTGGCTTTATGTCTCTTTCTTTTTCATGCCATCTAAGTCCCATATTACCATATCTTGCTTTCTACTGCTCAGATAAAGTGCATCCATGGGAAAAAGTATCCAAGATTTTATAGTGGAAGATTTTATTATGGAGATGATTTCATCATGAACTAGCTAGTCAAATGGCCTTTACAAACTCTTCAGAAGAGACAAGCTGTCTTTGTCAGGAAACCCCCACAACCTTCTTTCCTTAGGAGTGTTTTCATCTATGATGTTAGAATTCTGCTTTCCTTTGGAAGGAGTGTGTGTTGCTATGTGACTGCTTTAGAGCTGCAGGTAAGAGTTGGAGATGGCACTGTTAAAGCTGTTGCCACAATGAAGTGTGTGGCCTAGGCCATGTCACTCCGTCTCTGAGCCTTGGTTTCTCATTTCATGGGGATGTTAGTCCTCATACATTTGTGATAATGAGGTGCCATCTTCCCAAAGCTCTCCATGTCCCCTCAAATGTTGTGACTCAGTGTGAAGGATGTGGCCACATATCCATAAACATGGTTACACATGGTGTGCTTCATGGCTTGTGTCACTAATAGGTCACTTTGGTTGTTGGCTGGTATCTGGTAATGCTTGGGCCTCAGAGTACATAGTAGATTTTAAGCGGGATTGGGGCTGATCTGCCCTTGTGGAACATCTTTTTCTATAGCAGGGAGCTTGTGGAGATCAGTAATCAAGACCATACATTCAGATACTTGCAATTTGAAGTCATCCCTAGTCACCTGGTCTCCTATCAAAGGTATGGGATAGTCTTTCCCATAGTGAAGGCTGCAGAGATAGAGAATAACTATTTACAGGGTGTCTATATTATGCCATCTGTTGGCATGCAACAGTGTCTGCTCAGCCAGATTTTGAGGATGATCTTTTCCATCTGTGTGTGTGTGTGTGTGTGTGCGTGCGTGCGTGCGTGCGTGTGTGTGTGTGTGTGTGTGTGTGTGTGTGTGTGTGTGACGCACTTAGGGCCTGGGTGCTGTCCCTTTTCTTTTCACTATGTCTAGCTTTTTAATTGGAGATAAGAATCTTATGAATTTTCTTGTCTGGCTTTGACTTGCAGTCCTTAGATCTCAGCCTCCTGAGTAGCTGGGTTTTCTGTGTAGCTGGGTTTTCTGTATGTATGTGGGCCACCAGTGCCGGCTCCCATGACTTTTTCAATTAAGATGGAGAAACCTTCCTTTCCTTTCCTCTAAGAATGGAGAGCGGAAGACAGACCAGCATGGTAGGCTGACTGGAGAGGCCAAGATGAGGACTGACTGCTTTTGGCAGATGCAGCCTGTCTCTGGTCTCTTTCTGATCCATTCTGTGGGACTGTGGGGAAGAGTTGGAAGTGGTACTGTTGGGACAGCAACTTTTGCTGTTGATAACTAGGGCATCATCATCTGGACTGTTTGCTGCCTGTAGAATGTGTGCTGCTAGGTTGGCCCAAGTTCCAGTAAATGAGACAGCATACTGGACTCTGTGTAGTTGTCTGGTTTGCCGAAGAAACTCAGCACTTCAGCTTCCTGCATTCCAGGCTGCTGGGATGCCAGAAATTCCCCAATGAGCAAGAAGGAAGTCTTGTCTTTATAGTAAAAATGCTAATAAAATATCTTTTGAATCTGCTCCTTCCTTTCCACCTACACTACCACTAACTAAATTACTTTTTGTTCTAATAATTTGCTGAATTGAGAGGCCTTCTTAATTGATTTTCTTGTTCCTGATTTCTCCACACCCACTTCAATCTGCCCTGTACATGGTTTCCAGAATAATTGTTCAAAAATTGAGATCTGATCACATTTCCTCCTGTGCTTCCCTCTTCATGCCTGCAAGATTGAATGTAGATATCTGGCCTTTCAGGATGCTCTAGAATATTCCAGAACTTTCCTATGTGAGCTGGTACTGGCTCCAAACTGACTTATTCTTCCTCCCCAGTCCTCTTTACTCTCTAGCAGCGTGCTATTCCTTTTTTTTTTTTTTTTTTAAGTTCTTTTATGGCTCTAGTCTTTGCCCATGCTGTGCCTCAAACCTAGTATCTCCCCCCCCTTTTTCTCTGTATGTGATATCCTATATCCCACCCCAACCTGCTTGACTCTTTATAAACATCATTTCCTCTCTGATGCTTTCTCACTTCACCCCACAGGATAGAGCCAGTCTCCAGAGATCCTATAGTATACACAGATCTCTGCCATGGAGCCCAGGTGGCACACTCCTTGTGGTGTAAATTGTCCTGGTGGTACTGGGGTTTGAACTCAGAACCTCCCACTTGCTAGACAGACACTACCACTGGAACTGCACCTCCAGCCTCAAGAAAACAAGTCTTAAGGGTAGGTAGGTTGGACCCACTGGTAGCAGTTCATCTTGGCCATTCAGTGTGGCCTTTTTTTTTCTTTTGCTAGTCCTCTGCCTGCTTGTTCATATCTAGGTCCTTTCCAGTGTTCAAAGTTACAATTCTTCAGGTTTCCTTGTTGTAACTGAGATCAAGGAGCAAACTGGCTTGCTCCATGGCTGTGTTCTGTGGGCCAGGTGAACTTCAGACAGGCACATGGAGTGTTTGAAGTGGGGGGCACAGGTTTCAGTGATAGATTGGGCCACACCTGTGGCCCCTGACACCTGAGTCAGTCCTTCCTCTCTGTTTTCCTGCAGAAGGCCTGAGCACAGAGGCCACTGTGTTAAGGTTTTTTTTAAAGGCAGAGAGACCTGCTGTCTGGTTCTTTCCTCTCCTCTCAACCAGGCACATCTGTGGACACATCTGTCGCCTTAAGTTAGTTGGAGCAGGTTGTTATGGCTCACACAAGGCCTGGTACTAGGAGGATGATTCTTTGTGGAGTGACTGTGTGGTAGGTAGATATGCTTCTTCCCTGGTCCTTTGTGCAGGGGAGTTAGGGAGGAGGTGGACATCTTGCGTTCTCATGATTTAGTTCAGTTTGTCCAAGGACTGATGACAGAAGAGCATGTGGCTGGGGGTTGCAGTATTGAAGCCAACATTAGAAGTCATTTACTTCTCAAGAGACAGGTTGCTTTTCATATAGTACAGCTTATTTGGTGTTCCCTTGACTTCTCAGGTAGATGCTGTCAGGCAAACATCTCTATTTTGGATAGGTTCTTACTATGTAGCCTAGGCTGGCCTCGAACTTGTGATCCTCCTGCCTCAGCTTCCTGAGTGCTGGGATTATAGGTGAATCCTTTAGAGGCTCCTGACCTCCATGCATGTGAGATGAGACTGCTGGTGTTGCTGAGAAAAGTTGGAGTCTGTCTGTCCTACTCTGCTCACATTCTGAGTTTCTCAAGCTTCTGGAGTAGCTAATGTACATCTCAACCACCAGTCTCCTTTCCCTGACTACTTACTGTGCTTAGTCTCAGACTGTGGACTGTTATTAAATGAGTAGTCCAACTCACTGAGAAACTAGCTGATTTGTCAGTTCTTCTGAACATGGTCTCCTGGCTCTTCCTACCATCGTGCCAGCCTTGGTGGGTACTCCTGCCCATCCACAAGGCCAGAAAAGGACACAGGGTTTTCTTAGCATGGGGCTGACCTTCCCATCTGCAGCCTGTCTCCAGGTCCTGGAGTTTGGCCCTGGAGTGGAAGGCAGGGCGGGAAGCCCTATTCCCAGCTGTGGCTGCTCTCACCTCTGGCCTCCTTGGGAATGTCTCTACTTGCGGTCTGGGGCAGACTTGTTTGTTTGTATTTGAAGTTCCCCGACTCCAAGTTTGACGTCAAGGCAGGATGGCTGGTGGGAGGCTCGGCAGGGAGGTTGTCTCTGCACAAATGCACATGTCTGGCAGCATCCTCAGAAGAACCCATGAGGATGAGCTGGGCAAGGGACAGCTGTTGTGAAATACCCCTCCTGGAGATCAGGTCACCTCTCCTTTCTCCTTTCCTTGCCCCTCTGTCCTCCGTGCTCTCTTAGTCTGTGCCTTGTCTGTTCATGTCAGCTGTTCTGGGGACCCTTGGGTGCTTGGCAGTGCTCTGAGCGCAGGGCTGAGTTTGGATCAAGCGCTGTGGTCAGCCTGCGCCTGTGCGTGGAGCTTCCGGAGCACTCCTCACATTCCCAGAAGTCATTTTGTAACATGGGCTATGGCAGCCACACCAGGCTGCTTAGCTGACCGGGTTGGCAGGAAGTTCCTGGAAGCACACTCCAGCTTTGGTTGGGGAGGATGTGAGGGAACATCCTGAGGCCCAGGCAGGGCAGTCCCGGGTGGGGAAGGGGTGGCAGTTTCAGGGCCCATGAAGGGAAGGAAGACTGGATGAAATCCAGAGGTTTAGGAGATAAAGAGATTTGGCACTAGTAAAGATTGCTGTGGGCATCTACTTAAGATGTGGTTCTAAGCCAGCTGCCAGGGGCTCATGCCTATAATCCTAACTATGCAGGAGGCTGAGTTCTGACAGTTGAAGTTTTTTTTTTTTTTTTTTTTTTTGGTCCGGTTGTGGGGCCTGAGCACTGTCCCTCAGCTCTTCAGCTCAAGGCTAGTGCTCTACCACTTGAGCCACAGCGCCACTTCCAGCTTTTTTCTTTTTGCTTATGTGGTGCTGAGGAATCGAACCCAGGGCCTCAGGCATGCAAGGCAAGCGCTCTACCACTGAGCCAACTTCCCAGCCCCTGAGAGTTGAAGTTTGAAGCCAGCCTGGTTAAAAAGTTTGAGACTCTTATCTCCAGTTAGCCATCAAAAAGCCAGAAGTGGATCTGTGGCTTGAGTGGTAGATCACTAGCCTTGAGTGAAAAAGCTCAGACAGTGCACACACTGTCTACTTCGGAGGAAGGAGACAGGGCTTCTGGTGAGCTAGGAGTTAGTCCAGAACCCATATCTGCCAGCTAAAAGATGTAGTCAAGACCAGGAATAGAAGAGTAGGATGGTCATCCAGGTGCTTCACCTAACATACAAAGCATACTGACACCTTGAAAGAGGTGGCTAGTTTTAATGTGCTGATTAGGAGGGGGACAGGAGTTGGGTGTAACCCAAGCGTGGGTAATTGCAAATCAGGACCAGAGGTAGTGGTCCAGTTGGAAGCCTAGACTGGGATGCAGCTCGCACAAGGCCCTGGGTTTGATCGCCAGCAATGCAAGTAGGAAGCCTGGCATTTATTCACAGGATTAGTTGCTTGGAAAGACAGAGCATTGCTAGATTTGTGTTGCAATAGAAGCAGCCCTTACCTCATGACATCCTGCTTATATTGGCCAGGACAAATGAGAAGAGCTGAGGGAAGTTGGTAGCAGGAGTTGTTTTGGGAGTTGGTGTGGTGCACAAGCACAGGATATTGGACCGAATCCTCTTACCCTTGTAATTAAATGTTGTAAAGCTTTGGTGCCTTGGTGTTTTTATTAGTAAGAAGGGAATAATAAAGTACTGCTACACATAGCATCAGTTTAACACCTGTGGTTGTACATGTGAGTAAGTGACAAGCAGAAGCTTGTCATTGTGCTAGGATGGACTCAGAATTGCACATACTGCTGCTTAGAGGGTCTTTTAGCCAGTGGGGGAGCCAACCCAAATTTCAACATAGCTCTGCTTTTCTCTACTCAATACTGAGTACACAGTTCTGCCTGTTAAGAGTCTGTAAGGGTCTGCAAAGCTTCTGTGTATACATGACTGTATCTAGTAGGGGAAAGGACTGGGGTTGTGTGAAAACCGGGTTATGTGCTACCAAAGATCTATTCCATTTGCTGCCTCCTGGAGTTGTCATTGAGAAACTACTATGTCTTTGGAGGAGGTGGTTAATACTTCTAAGTTGATGATCTTCCTAAAAGGGAACTGCCTCTCAACCTGAGAATCCAGAGTTGATCTCAGCCTGTGCCTGGGATCCATCTGTCCATTTGTACCCCAGCATCTGTCACCAGGGATGAAACCGCCTGTTCTTCTTTTGAGACATGATGACTGGTATCATGGAGATGATTGTGTCTAAGATGGCCACTGTCTGAGTGAAGATGAGATTCACAGTGTCTGGCCACTTGTCTGGCCCAGATCATGAACTTGTGAATTCCCCTACAGAAAGGATCTCTACAGCCTAGACCCTGCAGCTTTAGGGTAGAGCTGACTTTGCTTGCTAAGTCAGCTGTCTACGAAAAGGTATTTTCTGCAAGGTGTGAGAAAGCCTAGGTTACCTAGGGAGGTATGATTCAGATAATACAGAGTAAAGATCTTTGTGCTTCTCCTTGCTGATGTGTTCCTGTGGTGAGCAGGAGTGACACTCATGGGATCCTGGACATCCACAAAGTATGGAGGACAAAAGCTGGGATCTGTAGAGTGCAGTATTGCTGTAGAATGTATATGATGCTCTCCATTTGTAAGTGGGAAGCTAAGAGGAGGTAAACTAGTTTTCTGTCCTTCTACCCACATGGCAGACCTTAGGTCTACCTGGTTACCAACCCAGTGCCTTGGACAGGGGCGGGGGCCATGGTTAGGATAGTTCACAAGTGGCCTAACTAGACAGACCAGGTGCTGGTGGTAAACGAGAAGCATGGGCACCCTGTGCTTGTGGGTAGTATATTTGCCCATCATTACCACTGTGCTACCCAGCTATCTTATGATAGTGTCTATTCCCAATCAGCCATCCTGTGATAGTCCTTGGGAATACTAGCACTCTACCACTTTGAGCAACAGCTCCACTTCCGGTTTTTGAATGTTTAATTGGAGATAAGAGTCTCATGTGGACTTTTCTGCCCAGGCTGGCTTTGAACTGCAATCAGCAGATTTCAGCCTCCTGAGTAGCTAAGAATACAGGTGTGAGTCACCAGCACCTGGCCCTGCATTGCTATTCTCCTTGGGAAGTAGGGCAGCCTCCACAGGGCTGTGCTCTTGCTGAGGGGTCCAGAAGCCTCCATATATGCCTAGCCTCAGAAGCATAGTTCTCCAAGTCACGGGCCCCTAGCTTGGGTGAGCCTAGCCCCCTAGATCACTGTGATCCTGGGTCACTTGTCACATCTACCAGGCCCTCCTGGGGGCTAAACTCTAAGATCTACACAACCAACTGAGGGGAGGCAAATGTGGGCTAAAAAGTTAGGGTGACAAGGAAAAAGAGTTTCTGAGACATAACATTCTGTGTATCTGGGGTCTATGAGCAAATCAGATGTATGGGCCTCCGTGTTGCTGGGATCCCGGAGTTCCTGGAGCTGTTTCCTTTCCCAGCAGGAGTTTCTCCCTCTCAGTGGCTAGTGATTCCAGTGTCAGCCTTGCAGATCATCTGCTCTGCTGGGCCCATACTCCTCAGGGATACTTCACAAGCCTCACCTTCACCAGAGCAATTCCTGACAGCTTCTGTTTGGGAAGTTCCTGTCCAGATCATGCCTGGAGCAACTGGGGTGGCAGATTGCTAGGGATGGGTGCAGGTGCTCATCAAGGCAAGAATGTTCCCAGAGTTTATGCCATTCCACTCCAGTCATGTTGCCTGTTGCTGAGAGTGAAGGTGAGAGCCCCAAGGAATGTAAAGGTTCAGGGTTTGCCAAGTGAACCAGGGTGAGCCAGGTCTTAGCCCTCCCACGTTTAGAACAAATATGTCTGATGCGCAAGTTTCAGTATCAGCCTTCAAGGACAGTGTCAGAGTTCAAAGTCTTCTTTAGCCTCATATCAAGAGATGGGTATAATTCCACCCACCTAGTCCCTCCTGCCCAGGAGGTAATAAAAGAAGACTTGAAGACAGATTGATATGAGTACCACCTACCACAACCACCACAGAGTAGGCATTTTGCTGAACATTTTCATCGATACTTTTCTCATGTAAATCTTTATACTAGCCTTTCAGGTGGATCAATCTTATTTTACAGGTAGGAAAACAGATGCAGCTGGATTTGGTAATCCCAGAACTTGGGGGGCTGAAGCAGGAGGATCCTGACATTGAGACTCAATTAATCGATCTACATAGTGAGATCCTATCTCAATTCCCCTTCTGTTCCCACCCCCTCCCCACCAAAGAAACTAAATCTGACACTTGAAGTTTCTTTGCTGTGATCGCCCACATAGGGCGTATGCATCCAGGGGCTTTGAAGCTGTCCTGCAGTGTTGAGAGTGAGAGTTCTTTCTGGTGGAGCTGTGTAGCCCAGGTAACCAACAATAGTGACATAGGCCCCCATACTTTTCTGGCTTTTTCTAAGAACTTTTGTCTGTAGCGGCTCACATGGCCCTGACCTCTGAAATGGCACTATTGTTCTAGGTGGTGAGGACAAAGCTGAGCTAAGCAGTTTCTCCATCTTCGACCTTTTAATGTCAGCTGGTCTTGCAGCCCAAGAGTCTTAGTGAGCGTGTGCTGTGTACCGAGTATCAGGCTGTACCCAGACGTCTGTAGGCCGGCTTGAAACTCTTCTGTTGTCTGGAAACCAGGCTGGGTGTAGGGCAGGACAGGGGACAAGCTGAAGGGAAAGAACAAGTGAGTTGGTGGAGACCTCAGTTCCTGCCCAGCCTCTGTCAGCATCTTAATGACGCCCCCTGCTGCTGCTGGAACTTCACCACTGGAACCTCAGGTGCTTTTCTATTCTGGAAAAATTTATATCTTGTGGTTTTTGTGGTGAAGAGAAAATGATGCTGCCAACGAAAGGGCCCCTGTCAGGCCCCCGGGCTGAGCTGGCAGGCCCTGCTGCGGTTTCTCTGGGAAAGTGGCCCTTTGGTGCTTCTGAGATTGCTACAACTTTCTGAAAAGTGAGAGCGGCTCCATTTTGCTGTGATGGGGGTGCAGGGGGCTGAGTACTGCAGTGTTTCATGCCCCTAAGCAGAGCCCAGATCTGTAGAGAGCAGTCATCGCGCCCCAGTCATCCTACTCCTCTCACTCATTTTCTAGGTGCAGTGGTCAGTCACTTCAGATTCTGTGCATCCTGCCTGTCCTGGGGTCTGCTTGGGGCTTCTTAGCAGAGATCTCCCAACAGTCTTCAAGAAAGGGTAGGCTAGGGATATAGCTCAGTGGTAGAATGTGGCTGTGGTTTAATTTCTGAGGACTGAAAAAAGAAAAAGAAAAAAAGAATAAACAATAGTGATAACAAGCAATCCCTACATCTTTACTGGGGAATTTGTTCCTGGTTTTGTTGGGGGGGGGCAGTATATGTGTGTGGGTGTGTGCGTGCATGAGTGCGCGTGCACACGCACACATGCGCTGGTCTCAGGGTTTCAACTCAGGCTCTCATGCTCTTACTTGGCCTTATCCACTCAAAGCTGGTGTTTCTACTACTTCAGCCACACCTCTTCCATTTCTCTCTGTGTGTGTGTGTGTCTGTGTGTGTGTGTGTGTGTGTGTGTGTGTGTGTGTGTGTGTGCGCGCACATGTGCCCGTGTGTGTGTATGTGTATGTGTGTGTTTGTTTGTATGTGCCCGTGCATTGAGGCTTGAACTTAGGTCCTGGATACTGTCCCTAAGCTCTTCCTCTCCCCCCCCCCCCCCCCGCAAGGCTAGTGCTCTACCACTTGAGCCACAGTTCTGCTTCTGGCTTTTTTCTCTTTTTTTTGCAGGGGGACGGTAGATAATTGGAAATAGAGTCTCATGGACTTGCCTTCCCAAGCTGGCTTCAAACTGTGATCCCCAGATCTCAGTTTCCCCAGTAGCTAGGATTACAGGCATAGGTCAGTTTTTGAGATGCTCAAACTCCTGACTTGTCACTTGTCCAATTAGTGATTTGGTTCCCAAGCCATTTTGATAAGCACATGTGTCTGACTAGGCTCCAAAATGTATCAATGTTCTCTTTTCCATTCATTTTACCAAAGTTTTAAAATAACAAACAGCAAACCAGTGCATTGTGCAGACTGCTGAGGTTCTAGTGATGATCAGGAATGCAGACCTAGTCTCTAGCCTCCCAGAGTCCACAACCTTAAAGAAGAAAGCAGCGGTAGTGGCACTGTAGCTCAAAGTGGTAGAGCACTAGCCTTGTGCTGAAGAGCTCAGGGACAGCACCCAGGCCCAGAGTTCAAGCCCCATGACAAAAAAGAAGAAAGAAAGAAAGAGAGAGGGGGTGGGGGAGGAAGCAAGCAAGCAAGTAAGCAGACAGGAGAAATGAGATATGTGATCATTTCAGGGAAGTTCCTGTAGGAAGAGGTGTCTAAGCCAACCTCAGCTGGGTTCCCTAGGAAGATCCTGCCTGGCACAAGGTAGGGGCTGAAAAGAGCCAGGCAGGTTAGAGAGGCTGAATTGCTAGCTCTACCCGAGGTTAGAATAACCAGCCATGGCCAAAGCCCAGTGTGGAATGGATGTGGAATTGCTCCTAGAGTTCTGCCCCGTGCTGGTGATAGATGTTATTGCTGTTTCTCTTAGTGCCAGGCCAGCCTCTTTGGTTGATACAGTTTTGAGTTTGCACAGCTATTTGATTCATAGGCCTGCCTTAGGTCAGCCCTGTGAAATTGTGACTTGGGAGTGGTTTGGAATGAAGGGGAGGACTGGCTGCTTCCTTCCTCCTTGGCCAGGTGGGGACAGAAATGAGTGGGGTGGACACTGGCTGGCTCTGCTAGCTTGTCATTTGGGGGTTTCCATATCTTCAGTATGATCTGGTCACTCTTGTTTTGCAGATGAGTGAACTGAAACCCCAAAAAATAAATTCACTTCCTGAAAGACAAACAGCCGGGTAACTGGCAGATTTGGATCTGCTCATCTCAGAAGTATGTGTTCTGACCCATTCCTGTGAGAGACTGCTTTGAAGGTGTTAGCTTGTATAGTAAGGCTGCTGTGGTCCAGGCTGTTAGAGTCACAAGAAGAAAGCAGAAATCCTCACTTGGGGGCAGGGGAAGCCTTGATGAAGAGATGGCCCACTGGGCAGAAAGGACAATTTAAGCTGAGGCCAGCAGTGTAGAAAACTAGGCCAGTAATTGAGGAATAGCTGTTGGGTGGGTGGGTGCCTCGGGGACTGGATGGGGCAGAGAAGGGATAGGAATGGAGATGAGACTGGGAACGGAGGCTGAGGCCCAGATTTTAGAATTTGTCTCAGGGAGGGATGTGGATTGAAGACTGAAGGAAAGACCAGAGTGCCCTACCTCGTGTACTGGATGAAGGTGACCTTCATGCCCTCAAGGTGTTCCCAGGTGGACAGCAAATTAACTTCTTACACATAAGAAGTTGTGAGCCTCTGCAGAGAGATTTTTGGGCAGAAATGCCCTGGGTTTGTCTGTGAGCTGGTACTGGCACTGAACTTCAAAACTTCAACTGACTGGAATCGTTTTGATTCTGACTCAGTGTTCCCATGTGCTAACAAACCCTCTTGGCAACCTGCCATAGCAGAATTTGCAGCTTGGGATCTTCAGAGAGATGGCCAGTGACTCCTAGTGGGCTGAGTACTGATAAGATCCAACTACCTTTTTTTTTTTTTTTTTTTTTTTTGAGAGTCTTACTATGTAGCCCAGGCTGGCCTCCAACTATATATCCTCCTGCCTCAGCCTGCTGGAATGATAGGTATGCACTACTGAACTTTACTTCCAAACTACTTTTTGAGGGCAATTTCAGTTAGTGGTGTGGAACTTCGTTGTCATTATAGGTCTCATTTCCCATCTACATTCCCCTTTACCTTACCACACAGGTTCTCTCCCTGGGGTCTGTAGATGGAATGAAGTGATTTTAAAAAGAGAATACACCTCGGGGAAGGTAGGGAGGGAAGGGATGGTAGGGGGAAAACAATGGAGGGGGTAACAATGTTCAAGAGGAAGTGTACTCATTACCTCACTCATGTAACTGTAACCCTCTGTATAGTATCTTTACAATAAAAAATGTTTAAGGGCTGGGAAGGTGGCTCAGTGGTAGAGCGCTTGCTTTGCATGCCTGAGGCCCTGGGTTCGATTCCTCAGCACCACATAAACAGAAAAGGCTGGAAGTGGCGCTGTGGCTCAAGTGATAGAGCGCTAGCCTTGAGCTGAAGAGCTGAGGGACAGTGCCCAGGCCCAGAGTTCAGGCCCCACCACCGGACCAAAATAAAAACAAAAAACAAAAAAAAAGTTAAAAAAAAAAGAGAATACACTATGTTTTTGTTAAATTTTAATTAATGAGATAAATATTATATGTTATTCAGCCTAGTAGAGGTAATAAGGTACAGTTGGCAAACACCTGTGACTTGGGGGCTGGTGGGAACCCCAGCAGGTAATTTTCATACCACAGGACAATTGTGGAGCTATCTGAACAAGCTGTTTATGCCTGCTATAACTTCAAAACTACAGTGATTAGACTTGATGCTAATGTCATTTAACACTCCAGTAGAGATTTAACACAATAAGCCTATTGCCCTATCATATTTAAGGAAATTTTTGATGAGTATATTTAATATACAGTAGACAGTTGGAATTTGCAGGTACGTGGTTCCAAGGAGACCACTGGTGGAGGAAAAACTGAGTGCTCTGGACGTGCAGAGTTCACAGCTATACTACAGATGCTTAATTCATTTTCCCCATAATGCCACCTGAAAACTTTAGCTTTTCAACAAACCTAAAATTTTCACTTCCATCTCTTCAAAGCACCCTCATTTTTGCCTTGCTTTTGGAGTAGCATTTGCTCTTTTTGGAAGGCACATTTTCATAAAATTAAAGCCAGAGAAACATGCAGGGAATCAGACGTTTGAAACACACTTGACATGAACACAGAACAGACAGAGTGAACTTCGTAATGTACACGAGAGAAATAAAAAATTTGATTTGGAAATTTCTTTTGATTTAAAGTTTTTTAAAGTTATCTTTGGACTTCATTTTGTCAAAACCATGTGGAATAAGTCTTTATAAGGCAGGCATATTGAAACTGATTTTCTTTATAATCATAATTTTTTTTTTTTTTGGGCCAGTCGTAGGGCCTGAACTCTGGGTCTGGGAACTGTCCCTCAGCTCTTCAGCTCAAGGCCAGCACTCTACCACTTGAGCCACAGCGCCACTTCCGGCTTTTTTCTTTTTGCTTATGTGGTGCTGAGGAATCGAACCCAGGGCCTCATGCATGCAAGGCAAGCACCCTACCACTGAGCCACCTTCCAAGCCCCTATTTTTTAAATTTAAAAGTATTGTTCTTTGAAAGAGAGTGGGCCTCCTCAAACCACCAAAGGGGCCATTAACTAATGGTTATAAGCTTCTGTCCTAATTGGAAGTTGGGGGCCTTTCTAAATATTTGCAATTTAAAATCATTTGCTATAGCTAGGCACCAGTGGTTATTCCTATAATCCTAGTTACTCAGGAGACTGAGATCTGAGGACTGAGTTTTGAAGCCAGCCTGGGCAGGAAAGTCCGTGAGACTTTTATCTCCAATTAACTATCAAAAAGCCTAACATGGAGCTGTGGCTCAAGTGGTAAAGCATGAGCCTTGAGAAAAACAATAGCAGCAACAACAACAACAAAAAAAAAAACAGTTCAAGGAGAGTGCCTAGGCCCTAAGTTTAAGCCTTAGTACTGGCAGGTGCACACACGCACGCATGTATGCACACACACACACACACACACACACACAAATTGCTATTACTATTAATTATTTAAGTCTATGACATTGTTAATATATAGTTCCCTGCGAAGAACTGTATTTGAGATCTTTATAGATAGAAGGGAAAGAAATGAGTTAACCAGGCACAAAGAGGGGCAGCTGGGCCTGAGGGTCTCCAAGTGCTGGGTTCCCAGACTCTGAGGTTGTTGCTTGCCTTATAGTTACACTGGAAGTTACCATGCTGGATGCCACTGAAGTCTTGTTGCCATCTCAGGTGTGCTCAGGGCTGCCTCTGGGGCCCTGCATCTTAGCTGAGCAGTCGGCTGGGCTCCCAGCTGTCTTGGGTACGGCTTACATTGCTGAAGGAGTCTGCTCAGCAGCCGCTGCTTAGAATGATCTCCCCTCTTTTTAACCTGTTCCTAGCTGTGTCCTCCTTGGATGTCTTGTCCCCTACCTACATGTTCTTCAATCCTGGTCAGAACCTAAAGCTTTGTCTGAGCTTTACCTAGGTCAAGCTGTCTTTGTTCCAACATAATCTTGAGTCTTCTGAAAGTCTGGACAGGCTTCCCTTGGAAAGACTCACATGCCTGGAATTTGCTTATATGTCAGGATGTGCACCTCTCAAAGCCCACTTGAAAATGGGAGTCCAGGGCTCCTACTAGTACTGCCCCTACCCAGCAGTCATGTCCACTATGTCAGGTGCTCACTGTGTGCTGCTGCTGAGCTAAGAGCTTGTCTCTTTTTAACCTCTCCAAGAAGGAGTGAGAATTTCTATTATTATCCTCATTTTGTAAGTGGGGGAGTGGGGGAACTGATGCTTTCTTGGTAGTTGGGTGAGGGTTAAGTAACTTGTCCAAGGCCATAGAACCAGAATAACTTGGTGGATTTTTTTTTTTTTTTGGTTGATTGTGGGGCTTGAACTCTGGGCTTGGGCGCTGTCCCTGCGCTCTTCAGCTCAAGGTGAGCACTCTACCGTTTGAACCACAGTGCCACTTCCAGTTTCTAGTGGTTTATTGGAGATAAGTCTCATGGACTTTCCTGCATGGGCTGGCTTTGAACTGTGATCCTCAGATCTCAGCCTCCTGAGTAACTAGGATTGTAGGAGTGAGCCACTGGTGCCCGGGCTAGCTTTGTGGATTTTAAGCTAGGCTATCTGATCTAGGAGGTTTAGGGAATCCTCCTGGCATCCCAAGCTCCCATGGACCACTTCCGATCCATCCTTTTCCTAGCCCTGCCCTTTCCATTTGTGACCTTACTGCTGTGGGAATGGTGGCAAGGGGGTCCTGGAATGTGTTCAGGCTGCCACATGCTTGAGCCACCAGTCACTTTGGCCTCTTCTCTATTGGATTTCTTGCAGGCAAAGCTGGTGCGGTACATCTGTAAGCAGCGGCAGTGCAAACTGAGTGTGGCCCCCAGTGACAGGACTGCGGAGCTCAACAGCTACCCACGATTCAGCGACTGGCTATACACCTTCAATGTGAGGCCCGAGGTGGTGCAGGTATGCAATAGACTCAAGCTGAAGACCAGAGAGGGAGGGGCCGGATGAGGACCCTTCCCCCCCCATACACACACATACCTCAGAGCTAGCTTCACATGGCTAAGCCTCTGGTGGAATGCTCTGTTGGGAAGGGAACATGGTGATGGGGTGGGAGGACAGGGTGAATGTGGTTGGTGCTATTGTTTTATAAACTGCATAGTCTGAGGACATGGGTCATTTATTTGCTCTCCTCGTCATGACAACAGCTACCTTTCCTGGAAGCTTTGGCTGTGAGGCAGTCTCTGTGCTAAACACTAAAAACATAATTCTCATTTCACTGAGTCCTCTAAGGAAGTGACTGTCATTATGCTCGAGGAAATTCAAGCTACAGAATGATTAAGTAATTTGTTTAAAATCGCAGCTAGGATTTGGAAATGAGTTTAAGTAGAATTTCTGGCTGCTTTGGCATGTTGTCTTCTTCCGGCCATCCCACTCAACCACACCAACCCAACAATTAACAAGCCTAGTAACCAAGGAGACCAGGTTGGGGATATAAATAAATCAGCACATGGCAGGTGTGGTTCATGTAGTCAGGACCTATAAAATCCCCTACATATTCTGAAACCTAGAAGATTGGTTCTTGTCCCTATGTAAGAAGTAACAGACATTTGATGTAAACACTTAGGAAAATAGAAAGAAAAAAAATCATGTAAGTCTTCCTGCCACTCAGAGAAAAATCTTTTTTTTTTTTTTGGTCAGTTGTGGGGTTGAACTCTGGGCCTGGGCACTGTCCCTTTAAGCTTCAGCTCAAGGCTAGCGCACTACCACTTGAACCATAGCACCAGTTCCAGTTTTCTGGTGGTTCATTGGACTTTCCTGCCTGGGCAGGCTTTGAACCTTGATCCTCAGATCTCAGTCTCCTGAGTAAGCTAGGATTACAGGTGTGGGCCACCAGTGCCCAGCTTCAGAGAAAATCTTTGATCATTGAGATCTTGATATTTCCTTCTTTTTCCTTCTCCAACACAGAAGCATTCATGAGATTTCTAGTGGGCAAGGTCTATGCTGTCCATGAGGGGATCACTCGCTTCATGTACTATATGACGAGCATGTAGTGCCTGGCTGGTGGAGCTGTGCTATAATTTCAGAGTACAATAGGAGATGGACTATGGCCTGAAGACTTGACACAGAAAGAAAAAAGCCTGAACCATAATCTCAGGATAACTTGTTATATCAGATTTTTAGTATGTTGGGCCAAATGTTATAAAAATTAATTTTCAGACAGGGGCTGTGACTCAAGAGTGCTGTGCTTATTTAGAAAGTTCAAGGCTTTGAGTTTAAACTCTACCCCCCCTCTATCCCCTTCCCCCACTCCATATATATACATATATATATATATATATATATATATATATATATATATATATATAATTTTTTCTTCTTTTAAAAGTGTGGCTCATGGGCTGGGAATGTGGCTTAGTGGTAGAGTGCTTGCTTAGCCCTGGGTTCGATTCCTCAGTACCATAAACAGAAAAAGCCAAAAGTGATGTTATGGCTCAAGTGGTAGAGTGCTAGCCTTGAGCAAAAGAAGCTCGGGGACAGTGCCCAGGCCCTGAGTTCAAGCCCCAGGACCAGCAAAAAAAAAAAGAAAAGAAAAAGAAAAAGTGTGGCTCTTCAAAAATGAAAATGTGAATGTGTGGCTTGTGTTACATTCCTTTTGGCAACACTGGTTGAAACTATTTTGAATAACCAGTATGTTTTTCCTGTCTTTTCACAATTTCATGTTGCATTTATCATTTATTATGCCCAGGCAGGGGTTAGTTCCAGCTGTTGGCTATTAGATATAATATTGGTCAATATTATCCATGAAGCTATTTGTAGACATGTTTTCCCTAGGAGGGATTCTGGATGGGAAGTGACAACAACTTCAAAGGTTCTCATTGTGGAGGGAGGAGCGAGTATGAGGCCACAGGAGTGTTCAGCACTGAGAAGCCCTTGGGACCGTTTCAGTCTCCAGTGACCTTCTATGGTACAAGGTCAATGACTCTCTTAGACTGAAAGGGTGGGCTGAAGTGAAGGTTGAAGGAAACTTGTGTGTGAGACATTTAATTCCTTGAGCTTAAACAGTTGGACAGATACCCACACACAATGAGGATAATGAGCTACAATCTCCATCCATCTCCCCACCCACCTTCCTGCCTGACATTTTCTGCTATACAGGAAGGAGGACTGATGTGTGATGGTCACAGATAGAAAGCCAAGGACTTGTGCACTGAAGAATCGAATGGCTTCTCCAGTCTCCTAGTTGAGTCCCACCATGCCTCCTCTCTCCAGAGGATCTCAGGGACAGATGCAGCTATCTCCACACCCACATCTACTTTGGGGACACTGTGGCCTGAAAACAGCTCTGTGAAAGGGACAGATCTGCTAAACTCCAAACTTGTGCCTTCTTTCTTGTCCTAAGACATCATGTCTTTGGCAGATGGCCTTGCTCCCCGAGGGACTTCGCTCCAGACATCTGAAGGATGTACGATACTCAACTTCATTGCTGTCTTTTGGCAAGGGGGCCTGGTTTTCCCAGGGCAGAAGACAGTATCTTGGAGTCCAGCTGCAGGGGCTGTTATGGCCTCTGGAGAGCTTTGTAGTGGCAGCCATTACAGAGGTCTCCTAGCCAAACCCAGTGATGTAGTAGATAAGGGGTCAGACACTATGTGTGGTTAAGCTACACTGGGTGGCTGGTCAATGAGCAGCTAGCTTGGATCTAGGAATCAGGGAGGCAGAGGCAGTACAACCCAAAAGCCAGGTGGAAGTTGGGAACTGGGGTATTGGCTAGGGCACAGAGCTCTGTGGGAATGGAGGGTCACCGTGAGACAGCAACAGCTCTGGCTACCCTGTGACCGCTACACTTGGCAATTGTGAGGCAGCTCACAAACTAACCTGTCCAGGGCAGGGCTTTTGTTTGCTTCCTTTTGTACACCGATGGCCCATCTGCCCATCCCAGTATGGAGTTGCATTTTCACCATCTGATTGCTCAAGCCCCTAAACCAGGAGCTGGCCCTGATTGCTCTTCTGACCTCACTCAGGACAAGTTGTAGACTTACCTACCTCTTCTACTCCCACCCCTGGGCCACTTACATCTGCAGCAGCCTCTCAGTAGGCTCCCTGTTTTAGCATTTACCCCTTCACCCCATTTCCCACCTGGAATGACTCAAGAGATGCCTCGGAAGCTTTAGCCTCTGCTGGCCTCTCCTTGACTTCACCTGGCTCCCTTTCTTCTGCTCTCATGTCCTCTGACTTTTGTTCTCGCTCCTCTCCTCCCTGGAATGCTCTGTGACTCATCTGGACACCTCCTTCTCCTGGAGGTTCCCTGCACAACTCCCCTAGATGGTCTTTGCAGCTGATGGATTCAAAATATCACCCACCCTTTAGTCTCTAGCAGTGCACTGTGGTGTATTTTGTCATTAACACTAATGGAATTGTCTAGTATACTTGTATACTGTTTGTGTACTTGTGTACTTTCTGTTGATTTTCCATTGGAAAATCAGTTCTATGTGGTAGGCCTGGCAGCTCTGACTTCTTTTTTTTGGGGGGGGGGTCTGGTCATGGGGCCTGAACTCTGGGCCTGGGCGCTGTCCCTCAGCTCTTCAGCTCAAGGCTAGCACTCTACCACTTGAGCCACAGCGCCACTGCCAGCTTTTTTTCTTTTTGCTTATGTGGTGCTGAGGAGTCAAACCCAGGGCCTCAGGCATGCAAGGCAAGCGCTCTACTAGTGAGCCACCTTCCCAGCCCCATAAATAAGTTTTTAAAATGTAGTTGGAGCTGGGCACTGGTGACTTACTCCTATAATCCTAGCTATACAGGAGGCTGAGATCTGAGGATTGCGGCTGGAAGCCAGTCCAGGCAGAAAAGTCCATGAGACTCTATATCTCCAATAAACTACTCAGAAAAAGCCAGAAGTAATGCTGTGGCTCAAGTGGTAGAGCGCTATCTTCAAGGCTGCCCTGTATCTAAATCCCTAGCACTGTGATATAATGAATGAATGAATGAATGAATGAAGTAAAAAAAAAAAACATGGAAAGAGAGTGTATTTCACCATAATATGGCAGGTGTAACAAGCATTTGGTTTTAAGTAAGTGGTGACATGTTACTCTTAGCTCTGGCTTTCGGTCTAAATCCTTCAAGAGGCCCATAACGAGCCACCTTTCTAGCCTTGTCCAGTTCCCATGAGTCACCTTCAGGTAGAGCCCTGGGAGAGAGAGTTGGCTTTTCAGGGGAGATGGCCTCCTCAAGGAAAGCTGAGCAGGAAGGTAGGTGGAGGAGCCAGGGCTCCAAAGAGTCCTTCCCACACTGCCTCTGACTAGCACCCTTCTCCTTCATTCAGGAGTCTTGTTTTAGAAGGTTACTGCTATTTGGTTGTTAGGCTGCACCAATGGTCACCTTGGGGTCATAGGCCTCATAGCTGGAAGCTTACACATAGCCACATCTGGAATATAGTAGTGCTCTCATGCATGGAGCAGCTGCCCAATAGAATTGCACAGTGCTAGAGCTCTTCACTGCCCCATTGAATGTGGTAACACCTGAAATGACAAGAACCTGAAGGTCACATCATATTTTGTTGTAATGAGTTATAAATTATGAGGATATTAGTTGTATTGCTGAGCAATACAAGCTATTATCTGTTTGGGAAGTGTGCCCTATGCTCAGAGCTTGACTCTAGACATACAGCTTGGCCTGGGAACGTCTGGCTGGGGTGAGACATAGCTTGAAAAATGGCACTGGGTGCTATGACAGAAGCCAGCCTGTGGTGTGGGGGTCAGTGGGTCACCCTGAGAAAACTAATGCCAGGGATGGCATCCCTGAGGGCTAAGAGTGGAAAGGGAAGAGCACTTAGACTAGGAAAGTAGATCTACTTAGACCTGGAGTTTAGAAAGCTAGCGCTGCTCCTCACTGGAGCAGCAAAGAAGAGTGAGGGAGGAGGCTAGCTGTCAACTGGTTTGGTTCAGGGGAGCTCCATGCATAGAGTGCAGGGGTGGGTTTCTCTGGGGGTTACCTGACATATGTGTGAGGGAGAAACATTGGAGTTTTTTTTTCCTTTTATTTGCGCTCCTTCACTCAAAGGCTGGCACTCTACCACTAGAGCCACACCTCCACTTCTAGCTTTTTATTGGTTAATTAGAAATAAGAATCTTTTTTCTTTTCGTTCTTTCTTTTTCCTTTGTTATCAGTACTGGGGCTTGAACCCAGGGCCTGGGCACTGTCGCTGAGCTTTTTTGCTCGAAGTTAACACTTCTACCTCTTGAGCTACAGTGCTACTTCTGGCTTTTTCTGTGTATGTGGTACTAAGGAATGGGACCTAAGGCTTTTATACATGCTAGGCAAGCACTCTACCACTAAGCCACATTTCTAGCCAAGATAAGAATCTTAACAGACTTTTCTGCTCAGGCTGGCTTCAAACCTTTATCCTCAGATCTCAGCTTTCTGAGTAGTTAGGATTACAAGTGTGAGCTACCAACGCCTGGCTGGAGTTGTTTTAAGGGGGAAAAAAGCCTGTTGGCCATGGAGTTAGATGCATGAGGATGAAGAGGGCCACTCCCCACAAGAAGGCAGGCCCCCTTCTTATCTCAGGCATGATGATAGTTTCCAGCCCCATTGTGTTCCACAGGTTAAGTCTAAACATCCCAGCTTCATCTTCTGCCTGTAGCTGGGGGAAATGATTTCAGAGCCTGCTGGCCAGGAGCTATTTTTTTTTCCCCCTTCAGTCATTTCCCTGTTGGAAGTTATTAAAGGAAATGGTGAGTGCTGGCTGGGATCAGTTCTAGCAGGCTGAGCCAGCTGCTGCAAAACCTGGTGTACACACAGGACCTTGCTACGTGCTAGCTTTGGGTAGCTTCTGAGCTGAAGATGCCTATAGATCTGGTAAGGGGGCATTGTGTTATAGGCCTGATATCCAGGTTTCTTTTCTTCTTCCTTCTGTTTTCCAAGTGTTTGAGATGAGAAGAGCTACCACCTTCTTGGCTTCTGATTGTCTGGGAGTAGCTATGGGTCTTTTGGCCCCCACATAGAGGTGTACGGCTGGAAAAACTATTAAGATTTAAACCAGGCTCTGGTGGCTCATGCCTGTAATCTTAGCTGCTTAGGAGGCCAAACTATTCAGAAAAAGCTGGAAGTGGTGGTGTGCCTCAAGTGGTTGAGTGCTAACCTTGAGCCAGAGAAGCTCAGGGATAGAGCCCAGGCCCTGAGTTTAAGCTTGAGGACTGGTGTGTGTGTACGCACACATACACACATAAATAAATAAAAGAAGAAAAAGGAGAAGAAGCAAGAGGAGGAGGAGGAGGTAAAGGAAGAAAAGATTTTAACTGGGAAAGGATGCTAGTATTTGGTTCTTGGGCACATGACTCTATAGCCCTCCTTCTGAACCTTTCCTTCCCATCACTTCCTGTTGCTCTTTCTGCCCCGCTTCCCTCTCAGGAGCTAATGGCACTGGCAACTCTTAAACTCTTGCTTGCTGGCTGGTAACTTTTAGCTTATGCTCTCATAATCTCCTGAAGGGATCTGGCAGTCCTCTATCAGCCCTCTATGTGTCATCTGCAGCTGCCTGAGGCTGCCTGGGATCAGAGAAAGTGTGATCGATTGACTGGGTGCTGGATCTCAAGACCAGTTCAGTTGTCTGTGCTAGAGTCTCTCCCTCCTCACCTAAGATGGGGAAGCAGAGCCTGGGAAGTGAGCTGGCATACGCCTTTCACCCAGCCGAGAGCTGAAGCTGGAACACGGAAAAAAGGAGGCACAGGACAAGGATAGCATTTTATATATGTCCTCCTATATAATGCTTGTGTGGGGATGAGGAGAGGGAAAATCTCATGATCCCCATTTTATACACAACAAACTGAAGCTCAGAGAAGTGAGCGAGTTGTCAGCATCACAAGCAAGCTGAAAGTCAGAATTCAAACTCAGGTCATATAATGTAAAGCTAGGTGCCCCAGTTCCCACCATACACATAATTTTTATCATAGTATGCCTTACCTGAACAGCTCACCTGGGGTCTACTATATGAGTAATGGAACTAAATGTAACTGTAACTTTAATATAACTGTAATGTAACTGTAGCTTTTTCCCCCCTCCCCTTTTTTGTTGTTGCTGGTTGTGAGGCTTGAGCTCAGGACTTAGGAACTGTGCCTGAACTCTTTTGCTCAAGACTAGTGCTCTACAACTTTGAGCCCAATGCCACTTCCAGTTTTATGATGGTTAATTGAAGATAAGGGTTTCGTAGATTTTCCTGCCCGGGCTGGATTCGAACTGTGATTCTAAGATCTCAGACTCCTGAGTAATTAGGATTATAGGCATGAGCCACCAGCACCTGGCTTGCCTTTCTTTCCTATTTCTTCCTCCCTCCCTTTTATCTCTCTTCTCCTCTTCTTCCCATCTATTCACCAAGCCTCCATTGACCATTTACTTTGTGCCAAGTACCCAAAGTAATTACTACAGGGTCTAATGAACAAACTAATCTGCTTGGATTCTTACAGCTGGTGGGATGAACTTGTCTGTAAATAACCACAATGCAATTGATTGGTGGCTGCAGGAGCTAGAGGAATGTAAAGATGTAGCTTCAGGACCAAGGGCCTAGGTCTGTGTTCCCACCTGCTTCTTTCGGTTACTGAGTGTGTGGTTAACACTATTGCATACCAGGTACTGAGCTCCTGTGCTCATGGAGTATATGGATGTTACTCTATCCAGTTGAATTAATTCCTTTTTCTGATCAGAGCCAAAGTACCCCTTCTATGCTTCCAGGGCTGGGTGCCTCTGGTCTTTTGTAGTCTGAAAAGTCATGGGCATGAGCGTTCTGTATAGCCCTATGCTGCTTGGCACCCTGGGACTTCTCTGTCTGGAGTGCTGAGTCCCATGCAAGGTGATAGACTATAAACACCACACAGACAGGGAGCTGCCTGCTTCATTCATCTTCTATCCCCAATGCCTGGCCTATGCTAGGTCCGCTTACTAATTGCTTGGATTCAAATATCATCTTATTAGTTCCTGGAAACAAAGTGTTGCAAGAACCATCATCTGAGCCAGTGATGGCATGACAAGGATCTTTGAGGGGAAAGTAAAGACCAAGTGTTGCTCTGTGGAGGTGTTTGCTAGGTGGCCTCTTGTGGCCAAATGAGCAGCAGTGTGCATCCATAGCCCTACAGTGAGATAACTTTGATGGTATGTCCTGGGGGGGGGGGGGGCTAGCTTCCCAGCTACCAGACTGTATTTGCTTTCTTCTGGGATCACCTCAAAGGGAAGATTGCTCTAGAGCAGAGCTGACAAGCCAGATTGCTTTGGAAAATCTTTTTGTCAATATTGTATTGTTTTAATTATTTTAAAAAAGAATCTCAGGGCTGTCAAGGTGGCTCAGTGGTACAGTGCTTGCCTTGAATGCATGAGGCTCTGGATTTGATTCCTCAGTACCACAGAAACATAAAAGGCCGGAAGTGGCACTGTGGCTCAAGTGGTAGAGAGCTTGCCTTGAGCTGAAGAGCTCAGCCTCAGGGATAGTACCCAGGCCTAGAGTTCAAGCCCCACGACCAACAATAAATAAATAAGAATCTCTTTCATTATATTTCTGTCTTAAAAATAGAAACAGTTGGGGCCGGGAAGGTGGCTCAGTGGTAGAACACTTGCCTTGTATGCTCAAGGCCCTGGGTTCGATTCCTCAACACCACATAAGCAAAAAGAAAAAAGCCGGAAGTGGCGCTGTGGCTCAAGTGGTAGAGCGCTAGCCTTGAGCTGAAGAGCTCAGCCTCAGGGACAGTACCCAGGTCTAGAGTTCAAGCCCCACGACCAACAATCAATCAATCAATCAATCAATCAATCAATAAATCGGAATATCTTTCATTATATTTCTGTCTTAAAAATAGAAACAGTTAAATTCTAGTGGTCCCTGCTCCCAGAAGTGTGCTTTTGGGTAGAGAGCAGGATGGGAAATTAAGATTGGGTAAGAGTGTGACCTCTGAGCCAGCCAACTGTGGTAGCACATTCCTGTAATCTCAGCACTTAGGAAGATTGAACGTTCAAGGCCAGCCTGGGCTATATAGGTAGATACTGTCTCAACAAACAAACACATGCACACACACATGGGCACATACACACATATATGCATACATGTATTAGGGATATATAGTTGCCTAACATGCTCAGGCATCTAGATTTACTCCCTGAGTTTAAAAAATAAAAATTAAAAGGAATGTCTTCTAGAGGTAGACTCAGGTAGACAGAATCCTGACTTGCTGTTTGTCAACAGTGTGACCTGGGACAAATCTTTGAACTTCTCTCTGCCTGTTTTCTCATCCGTCTGTTGTTCTAGCAAGAAATTTAGGAGTCATTTCTGGTACCTTCTGCTTCCTCAACCCCCACATTCAATTGACTTGCAAATGCTACTGGCTCTCTCCAAATGCATGTCCCCAATCCATCTGTCTCCCTCATCAGCCACCCCATGTCACTTTCTGTATCCCCTTTTGCCCCCCACCTTTGTTTCTTTCTTCATTAGCTTGTAGGTGGGAGAGACTTTCATATTTCAGTTTTATTTTTCCTCCTGGGTCACTGGAATTTGATTTGAACTCAGGGCCTTGTGCTTGCTAGGCAGGTGCTCTGCAACTTAATACATACCTCCAGCTCTTTGTTGACTATTTTTCAAGTAGGCTATTTGTTTTTTGGGGTTTTTTGTTTGTTTGTTTGTTTTGTGGGCCAGCCTAGATTGTGATCCTCCTATTAACTCTTCCCATTTATTCTTACCACATCATTAGGATGACAGGTATACATCACAGGCCTAGTTTTTAATTGGATGAAATGGGATCTTGTTAACTTTTTTTTTGTTTGAGCTGGCCTCGAACAGTTAGAGTCTTTAAATTTCCACCTCCTAAGTAGCTAAGATTTCATACATGATCTTGAATTTATTTTTTATTCTATGATTCTTATTAAAATATAAGCTCCCTAAAGAAAACAACTATATCCTGTTCATATTCTCAGTGCTGAGTAAAGTGCTTGGCCCATGCTTGGTATTCAGTATTCAGTAGCTATCTGTTGATGGGATGGATGGATGATGGATAGATTGGAGAATGGCCGGGTGCCACACACACACATAATAAGAACTAAGTAAGACTCTTGCATTCTCCTACTATACAGAATTTTTTTTTAGTATCAGTTTAGGTCACAAAGTCTGGACAAGGAGCTAAAATGGTGCTGTGCCTCTCAAGACAGGCTGTTCCATGTGAGATGCATGAAAGGCATGGGTAGCTCATCCTCACTTCCTTCCACTGCCTATGTGTCTGTCCATATAGAGCTGCTTCCCTAGAACTGTAGCTGCAGAATCTCAGGGAAGGCTCTGATTGGCTTCGCTTTGGTCACATGATCATGCTATAACCACTCACTAGGCTAGGAGATAGAGAACTGTCTCAAAGGGCTTTGCCTCTGTGGAAGAGCCTGAAGTGCTAGGGATACCTGCACTCAGAAATGGGTTTCTGCCCCCACACCTTCATATGGTGAAGGTTACCTGGAGGCCTCAGGTAACTGCCATGCTTTCATTTCAGTTTCTCATCATACAGTAGAACTTGGGTCCAGGACAGGGCCATGGCCTGTGGCTCAAAGATGGTAGATTGCAGAGAGCATCTTTCTAGAATACAATAGGTGAGCTGAGTTTTGTTTTTTGTTTTTTGTTTTGCAGGTCCTGGGACGCTGTCCCTAAGTCTCTTTGTGCTCAAGGCTAGTGCTCTACCACTGAAGCCATAGTGCTACTTCTGCCTTTTCTTTTTCCTTTCCTTTTCTTTTCTTTTGTTGTTGTTGGTCATGGGACTTGAACTCTGGGCCTGGGCGCTGTCCCTCAGCTCTTCAGCTCAAGGCTAGCGTTCTACCAGTTGAGCTACAGCGCCACTTCCAGTTTTCTGGTGGTTCATTGGAGATAAGAGTTTCACGGTCGTTCCTGCCTGGGCTGGCTTTGAACCTTGATCCTCAGATCTCAGCCTCCTGAATAGCTAAGATTACAGGTGTGAGCCACCGATGCCCTGCACTTCTGGCTTTTTCTGAGTAATTTATTGGAGATAAGATTCTCATGGACTTTCCTGCCCAGGCTGGATTCGAACTGCAGTCCTCAGATCTCAGCCTTCTGAGTAGCTAGGATCACAGGTATGAGCCACTGGCACCCCGCTGAGTTTTTGTTTTTAATACTGTTTCTCATGAAAAAAACAATGAATGTTTATTGCATAAAGTACAAAACAAAATAAAACTCAAGAGCTTTGTTTGTTTGTTTTTTTTAGGATTTTCTTAATGTCTTCAAAATGTAAAAAATATAGAAGATAATAATTATTGTTGGTATGGGAATGTGGCTCAGTGCTAGAGTGCTTGCCTAGCATGCATGAAGCCCTGGGTTCGATTCCTCAGTACCACATAAACAGAAAAAGCCAGATGTAGTGCTGTGGCGCAAGTGGTAGAGTGCTAGCCTTGAACAAAAAAAGCTCAGGGGCAGTGCCTAGGCCCTGAGTTCAAGCCAAAACAAAAACAAAAAACATTATGTATATATGTTGTTTGTTGGTGTTTCATATCATAATTTTACTATTCAGAGGAAAACATGGCACAGTTCTTTCTAGGCAGCCTTTTTTTTTTTTTCCCCCAGTACTGAGGTTTGAACGCAAGGCCTCATACTTGCTTGGCAGTATTGTACTACTTGAGCCACACTCCCGTGTCTTTTTTGCTTTGCTTATTTTTCCAGCTAGCGTGTGATGCTTTTTGCCTGTGCTGCCCTCAGACCATGATCCTTTGATACACCATAGCCGGGATTACAAGTATAGGCCACCACACCAGGCAGCCAGCCAGCCTTCTTTGTTACACATTTCTTTTCTTTTCTTTTTTTTTTTCTTCCTTCATTTTGCTTCCCTTTCATCCTTCCTTTTACTTTCCTTCTGTCCTTCTACTTCTTGAGCCACACTCGAATTCCTCTTACATTTTTGTTTTTTTCAGATAGGGTCTCACTACCTATGCCTAGACTGGCCTCAAGTTCTCTATCCTCCTGTCTTTTGAGTAGCTGGGATTGCAGGTGTGTACTACCATGCCTGCTTCATGTGAATTTAGTGAGTACTTCCGATGCTGTTAGGATGAACTTATGAGATATACCTGAGATGTCTCATTCAGTTCCCTCAGTAACCTTATGAGCAGATGGTACTGTTATCTCAGTATACTATAGACATAGAAATTAGCCAGGTGCTTGTGGCTCATGCCTATAATCCTAGCTACTCGGAAAGCTGAGATCTAAGGATCATGCTTCAAAGCCAGCCCGGGCAGGAAAGGCCGAGAGACTCATTTCCAATTAATCAGTCAGAAAACCAGAAGTGGCACTGTGGCTCAAGAGGTAGAACACTCGCCTTGAGCTAAAGAGCTGAGGGACAGTGCCCAGGCCCAGAGTTCAAGCCCCATGAGACTTTAAAAAAAAAAAAAGAAAAGAAAAGAAAAAAGAATTTGTATCCTGGAAGTCTGGACATAGAGCAAGGACCCAAAATTTTCCTTTTCTCCTCTGTCTACCCTCCTTCTCTCTCTTACTGATTCTCTCACTGATTCTTAGGGATAGGTCCACATTAGACAATCCCTCTGTAATGCTCGAGATCTTTCCTTATTTTTATTTACTCTCTAAATGATGGTTGTTTTAAAGCCTTTTCTAAATGTAATTGCAAAAGCTCATTGTAGGAAAACTCAAAACTATAATAAAGCTTGGAAAGAAAAATGAAATCCCAGCATAACTGTGCCAAGCACTGGCAGTCAGTACCTGACTACTGTCATTAGTCTCCCTCATAGATAAGGAAGGGTCGCAGTTTGGGGGGACCCTGGGAACAAGTTGACAGCTGCACATGCTCCTTTGCAGCTGTCTTGTGTGCCATTCATGGCTTGCTGCAATTCTGAGGGCTCTTCTGTGAGCTTTCAAAGCACCAGGCTCCAAATGTGTGACAGGCTGCAGGTAGAGTTCCCATGGAGGGCAGGGGTTCCCCACATGACTCATTAGGAGCTGGGAGATGACAGTGTCCTGGCTTTTGGAGTAAGGCAGCAAGCAAGGCAGACTCTTCCATCTGGGGCCTGGCATCCCAGATTCTGCCCCCTCCCCCAACCGCCACAGGGCCTGGGTGCCTCTCACCCAGCACCTGCTCTGGGAGGTATGTGCTGACTCTCTAGCTTCCAGGCAGACTATTTTTGGCCGTAGTGACTGTTCACTACAATCATGAAAACAGAAACCCCTCTCCCTGCCTTGCTCTTCCCTGGGACTCTGCACTGGGGGCCTGGGCTGCCGGGAACCCTGCACTTGGGTCCTGCACCATGCATTGCCTGTGTTGCTGGGTGACAGTCAAGGCTTCAAGGGACACAGGTTCCCCACCATCTATCTTGCCAAGAGAAGCCCAAGGCCTGTGCCATCCCCCACTGAAGGAGGGTTTCAAGGTAGGTGCTCTCATGTCCAGGCTCAGAAGCCTCACTCAAGTCCCCAGAATGATCACACCCCACCCCTTCTACTTTGCTAACTAGCTCTAATACATGTCTGGAGGAGTCTGCATGTTAGGGTGACTTTGATTCCTTATGACATAGAGGCTGGGGAGCAGCTCCTGTCCTTCTGGTGAATGGCTAGAGCCTTTTACAGTTAAAAGATGACATGTACTTTAGTCTTGGGCCTGCCACGTTTTCAGGGATCCCCTGAGCTTGGAAACTGTGGCTGGGTGGGCGAGCCGGCCATGCCTCTCAGTCTTCTGGTAGACCAGAGAAGCCACACTGGATAGACTGTGAGTTCCAGCTTTGGAACTTGCAGCAGAGTCCATCCAGGCCTTGTCACTTAACTTTCCATATCTTAAGGTGAGCACCTTAATCTCTCTGAACCTGAATTTCCTTAGAGCTGAAGCCAGGTGTCAAGGCCACTTACTATATGGCAGTAGTATTCATAACTATGCATTTGTTTGCTCGTGTGTGTGTGTGTGTGTGTGTGTGTGTGTGTGTGTGTGTGTGTGTGTGTGTGTGTGTGTATGCATGTGCATGCTGGTTTTTGTTTTGGTTGGTCATGGGACTTGAACTCTGGGCCTGGGCGCTGTCCCTCAGCTCTTCAGCTCAAGGCTACCACTCTGCCACTTGAGCTACAGCACCACTTCCGGTTTTCTGGTGGTTTATTGGAGATAAGAGTCTCACAGACTTTCCCTCCCAGTCTGGCTTTGAGCCATGGTCCTCAGATCTCAGCCTCCTGAGTAGCTAGGATTACAGGCATGCAGGCATGAGCCACTGGCGCCTGGCTGGTTTTTGTTTTTGTTTTTGTTTTCTGGGGGGCTTGAACTCAGGGTCTCACACTCTCCCTTAGGTTTTCCACTCAAGGCTGGCATTCTACCACTTAAGCCACAGCCTCCACTTCTGGCTTTTTGGTGGTTAATTGGAGATGAGTCTGCCTGGGCTGGTTTTGAGTCTTGATCCTCAGCTCCCAGCCTTCTGAGAAGCTAGGATTACAACAATTAGCCACAAGCATCTAGCGCTCTATAGCTGTTGTTTTATGATTAGGTTGTTGGCAAAGGGGACAGTGTACTGAGAAGTTGAATGTAATCAGTGAGCCATAGCTGGCGTGGGTCTCTGTCCTTATTTGAGTATAGTTACTGATAGGGAGCTTGCATCTTCCTTTCTCAAAGAAAAGGGTGCCTTGTCATCAAAGTGGATGTGGGCGAGGTGTACAAGAACAAGGAGTTGAGGGTTTCTGCCTGCCCACCATCTTCAAAGCCACCAGCATGTTAGGGACTTGCCAGGCTCTGTCATAGGAGAGTTGATTGCTTTGGATTGCATAGGCCCTGAGCCCACGAGGCAGGCCATGTGTCTTAGCATCCATGCTGCTGGCAGTGCCTTTGGAGATGATTCCCAGGGCAGATGTCAGGGGAATTTCCCCCCAGGGCCCTTCTTCTTGGCCTTACTCAGAACACCTGGAAGGAATAGGACCTTAAACTTTGGGTAGGCAAGCCTGATGTGGAAGCTGTGGGCCTTCTTGGGGCATGGAGTATCTTGGCGTTGGCTCCTGGCAAGGATGTAGAAAACATGGGCTTTCATCCTGGTGCTATTTTTCAGGCATGCTTGCTGGTCCTCTCCCTTCTCTGGGCATTATTTTTCATCTCTGTAAAATGAGCATGGGACTCAATTGTCTCAAAAGCCCCTTTGAAGTCTGTCTCTGATGTTGGCAGGCAAAGGGTAGGCAAAGGGTATCTTTATGACCTCTTGAGTTTCCATCGGCCACTTTGATGGCAATGGCCTCTTGGCTTGGGCCCTGGCTATCCACTCAGTTGGGCTCCCATGACTTTGGGGCCTCTTGCTGCCATGGGGCAGTTGTTTTCAGCATTTCTGGAAAACTACAGGGGCTGTCTATAGACCTCCAGGATCTCCTGGGAGATCTCACTTGGTCTCCAGTTGTGCTCACATGGACTGTGCAACAATGCAGCCTTGTTCATAGGCAGAGCCTGGTTCTCAGGTCTCTAGCTCTGAGCTCACTTTCTGGGGCTTAGTTCATGCCCTGCCTTGTCAGACAGACTGAAACTCCGCTGATGACAAACGTCACTCTGAAGAGAGGACATGGCCCTCTGGTGGAGGACTTTGTGACTTAACCCTGGTCCAGCAAGACTGAGGCCAGGGCCAATTGCGGCTGTGGCCTGTCTGCCACTCTGGGTGTGCTGTGCTATGCTGTCTGGACCCAGAATCCCCGCCCTGTAAGTCTGGAGGAGGCAGAAGTAGGTAGGTCAAAGGGAGAGTTGGAAGGGGAGGAGGATACTGGGACCAGCAAGCAATGAAGATGACTAAAAGATAGGTTCCAGTGGCTCACACCTATAATCCTAGCTCTGGAGGCTAAGATCTGAGGATTGTGGTTTGAAGCCAGCCTAGGCAAGAAAGTCTGTGAGATTGTTATCTCCAGTTAACCAACAAAGTGAAGCTATGGCTAAAGTGGTAGAGTGTAAAAGCTCAGGGACCCCAGGCGTAGAGTTCAAGCCCCAGGGTCTTGGGCTTGGGATGGGATCGAATATGCTTATTGTCTTTCTCTGCTGATTCCTCTGGGGGCCAGTGAAATTGGAATTTTCTGGTGCTCTCAGGCGGCACTCTATCAACATTCTCCTTTGTCCCCCATCTTGCTTCCTGGCTTCTTCTTGCCTTTGAGCCTGGCTTACTCAGCTTCAATCCTTTTACATGACCCTGTTTTGTGTAGGGTGGGACTTTCCCATTTGCTAGTTTCCCAGAAGCTAAGGGTCACTCAAAGGTTTATGTAGCTCATTGGCTGCTGACAAGCTATCTTACCCTGACCCCATTCTTCCTTTTGAATAACCTTTAATTTCTTTTAAGACAGGGCCTAGCTAGGTGCCCCTAGCTGGCTTTGAACTTCCCCAAGCCTCTCAACTACTACATTTTTTTTTTTTTTTTTGGTCACTAGTGGGGCTTGAACTCTGGGCCTGGGTGCTGTCCCTGCACTCTTCAGCTCAAGGCAAGTGCTCTACCACTTGAGCTACAGTGTCACTTCTGGTTTTCTGGTGGTTAATTAGAGATAAGAGTCTCATGAACTTTCCTGCCCAGGCTGGCTTTGAACTGTGATCATCAGATCTCAGCCTCCTGAGTAGCTAGGATTAGGTACAAGTCGCCAGCACCTGGCTTCAAATACTATTTTTAATTTTACCATTGCAATCCACAAACATCCTAAGGGTGGGAAAATGACCTAGAAAACCAACCACCCTCTATTTTAGCATGGGCTAGGGGGAGCACTAGCTGTTGGGATATGTTTGTGCTATCTCATGCTGGATACATCTACCATTTTTAACTGACAGCAAGAGGAGTGGTTTTAGAAATGGGTATTGCTGACACAGAAGGTGACGGATGATGTAGGCTGCCTGGATGGCAGATGGGGGCCTGGCCAGAAGCCTGTCCTGGGTTTCCCCTTTTGCAGATGGTGTGCTGGAGCTTGAAAGAGGTAGCAGAGGGAAAGCTAAGAAGCCCAGGGTCATTAGGAAATGGAGTCAACATAGTTGATTTGTTTATTGAATGGCCCAGTGACCCATTAGATCAGGGGACCAAAGAACTGTGGTCTTTATTAAGCTGGCCAGTGTTTTTCTGTGAACTAAGAATGGTCTTTATGTTTTTAACTGGCCAGGGGGAAAAAGAAGAATATTTTATATCATGAAAATGATATGAAATGCAAGCTTGAGAATCCCTAGTTAGGTATCATGGGAGCACAGCCACACGTTGGTTTGCATATTGTCTTTGACTGTTTGGGTGCAGAATGGAAGGTAGAAGGGGTCTTTTCTGTACCAATGGGGGATAGCTGCAGAACAGACTTAGGAGGTGGTGCTGGCCCTAGAAGAAGGGTGGTGGTGGCTCTGGTGACAGGTACAGTGACCAACTGGAGATGTGTGCAGTGGAGTTGGAGAGCACCAGCCCCATCCAAAGGCCAGGAAAGGAATCCACAGGCAGCCCTGAGAAGCCAGGAAGTAAGGTGGAGGTGAGGGAGGTTAAAGGAGAATGTGGCTAGGTCTCCTGAAAGCTGGAGTTTTCGACCCACTGCCAGGTGCTTACCTTTAAACAGCCAGAGTAGCTCAGGGAGACCCTAGCCAGGCTGTCCTAAGATGTTAGTGGACCACAGAAAACTGCCCTGGGAAAGTGTATCCATCTCATGGAATAAGGCCGACCCCAGAGCACATAGAAATAGCCTTGCACCTGCCTCATGCATTGTATTCTCTGGCCTTGAGCTGACCCCAGAGCACATAGAAATGGCCTTGCACCTGCCTCATGCATTTTACTCTTTGGTCTTGAGCAAGTTACCCACCATCTCAACAGTACATAGGATATTTGGACTTTAGAAGTTCATCTATCAAGCCGGGCGCTGGTGGCTCACGCCTGTAATCCTAGCTACTCAGGAGGCTGAGATATGAGGATCGCGGTTCAAAGCCAGCCCGGGCAGGAGAGACCGTGAGACTCCTATCTCCAATAAACCACCAGAAAACCGGAAGTGGCGCTGTAACTCAAGTGGTAGAGCGCTCGCCTTGAACTGAAGAGCTGAGGGACAGCACTCAGGCCCAGAGTTCAAGCCCCACGACCAAAAAAAAAAAAAAGGTTCATCTATCAGGATGTTTGGCTCCTAGGAGCTCATCACATGCCTTTATTCGCCTTTCTCTATCCCTTCCCTTTTATCTGTATCTCTCTACCTTCTTTGCTATACCAGTGTGTGGGCTAGAGATAGCTGGTCCCTGAAGATGGTTTCCTGGGGTAAGAGGAGGCTGTAGAGCATGGGAGAGGACCTCTCCTGAGATACCTAGAACCTGGGCTGGGCTGGCTTCCTGAGAAGACAAGCAGGAAGACAAGCTTAGGGCCACAGCCACACTCAGCTACATGGATCAGGCTTGTGGCCATGTAGCTGGACATCATGATTCTATTGATTGTCCCATTGAAAGGGGGTCTCACTGTGTTTCCCAGGCTTGTCTTGCTCTCCTGAGCTCAAGTAATTCTCCCGCTTCAGATTCTCCAGTGTTGGATTGGGACTACAGGTATGCTTCACCAATCTTGAGGAGAGAGAGAGAGAGAGAGAGAGAGAGAGAGAGAGAGAGAGAGAGAGAGAGAGAGAGAGAGAGAGAGAGAGAGAGAGAGAGTGTACGGGTGTTGGGGCTTGAACTCAGGGTCTAGGCACTGTTCCTAAGTTTCGTTTGCTCAAGGCTAGCACTACCACTTGAGTCACAGCTCTACTTCTGGCTTTTTTGTGTGTGGATTAATTAGAGATAAGAGTATCACAGGGCTGGCTTTGAACCATGATCCTCAGATCTCAGCCTCTTGAGTAGCTAGGGTTATAGGCTTGAGCCACTGGCACCTGGCCTAGAATTCTTTTTTAAAAGCCCTTCAGAGGTGGGTCAGGAGCGATGGGTGACAATGTTGTCAGACACTTTGTATTCATATACTGTTGTGTAGAATGGGAACTTCTTTGTCCAACTACTTAAAGATAATAATAATAATAAATGTTTTTTTTTAAGCTTTCAAAAAATAAAAGCCCCCTAGTGGTGCTGTGGCTCAAATGGTAGAGTGCTCGCCTTGAGCTGAAGAGCTGAGGAACAGCGCCCAAGCCCAGAGTTCAAGCCCCACGACCGACAAACAACAACAACAAAAAATAAAAGCCCCTCAGAGACTTGTATGTTGGCCTGTCCATGTAATCCCAGCACCAGGGAGGCAGAGGCGGGAGGCTTTTGAACGAAAGGCCAGTAGACCCCGTCTCAGCAAACAAAATAAGCAGTTTCCCAAAGCCCCTCAGGAAGTTCCAGGGTTCAACTAGAGTTGTGGACCACTGACCTGATCCAGCCAAACCCATTAATAGTCAGAGTGAGAGCCAAAGTCCAGAGAGAAGCCGGGACCTGTACAAAGCCAGTGAGGCACGGAGCCTGGCTCTCTCCCTTGCCCTGCTGGTTTCCAGGGGGCAGGATAGTGAGGAGACTGGATACAGAACTGCCTCAGGCAAAGATGTTGTCCCCAGATGTGCTTCAGATTTCTGTGGAACCCCCTGAGGCTGCCACCCTTTCCCCCGGGGAACTCAGCCTGTTCTTTACCTCCCAGGATACCTGATTATTATGATCTCAGCCTTACTTTTCCCTCTTCCTCAGCCCCATCTGGGAGCACCAAGAAGAAATGACGGTCAGTGTTCTCTTGCCAGTACTGGTGTTCAGACTTCCAGCCTCGACTGTCTAAGACATACCTGGTCCTTTGCTCTCCCGCCTCTGAGAGTCCTCTGTCACCATCTTCAGGGCTCCAGAAGGCTACCTTTGGTCTCACTAATATGACCAGTCTCCAGGGAACTGCTGTGGTTAAGGATCCTGGCCCTTTAATTCATCCCCAGCTAAGAAGATCTCGGGGCCTGGTAAAGCCATGCAGAAACTCCCTCAGGTCTGAGAGCATAGGCATCTGGTGCCAGGCAGGGGACTTGCACAGCATTCAAAGCGCCTATTCTGCTGGCATATGTGCTCCAATACTTGAGGGCTGAGCAGAAACATGAAGCATGGGTTTGCCCTTGGTCTTCCCTCACCCTGGCTAGAACTATAGCATGTTTGTATATGTGTGGCCTTCACCCTGGCATTAGGACCCCTGGCATGTCCACAGTCCTCACTGGCCCACATTAAGTGTGGATGGCTCTTGTGTTAGTCAGCCCAAGTATCTAAGTATAGACTCAGACTGCCCCGTGGCTGCCCCTAACTCCCAGGGTACCATCTGATACCCAGATACCAGCAAGGTATCAGATACCCATCAGCCACTGCCAGTGACTTGGAGAAGATGGGGCTAAAAGAGAACAGAGAGCAGCCATCCCCATTATGAACAAATGAAGCAGCTGGTCTCTTGCTGGAAAATAGAAGCCATGGTTTGAAGGAAAGTGGCTTGCTCATTGCACATTTTCTTAGAAGCTGAGGAGGGCAGTAATTCTCCAGGAAGCTATATATAGACTGGCAGCCCCATCCTATCTCCAGTCCTCCAGCAGAGAGAGGAGCCCTTTACCTTCCTTGGCTTTGAGATGCCCTAGCATTGTCTGTGAGCATGTGCACAGGTAGGCTCCCCTCCTAGGGCATGGGGGCTCCTCTCAGATCTGAGGGAGTTTTTGAATGGCTCTACCTGTGAACTCACTTCTGCAGGAGGTAGTTAGAGATTACTCAGGGACATTCTGGAGGAATAACTTGGGTTAAACGAAGACTTAGCTGTACCTGGGGAAGGGAGGGGGACACAAACATCAGTATATAAGGTTCGAGGGAACTGGACACCCATGGCTCACGTCTGTAATCCTAGCTGCTCAGGAGGCTGGGATCTAAGGATTGCAGTTCAAAGGCAGCCTGGGCAGGAAAGTCCATGAGACTCTTATCTCCAATAAACCACCAGAAAACTGGAAGTGGTGCTGTGGCTCAAGTGGTAGAGTACTAGCCTTGAGCTGAAGAGCTGAGGGACAGTGCCCAGGCCCAGAGTTCAAGCCCCATGACCAAAAAAACAACAACTTTCGAGGGGTGCTGAGTTAGTGTGGGGCCTGGCAGAGTCATATCAGGTGCTCTCAGGGCTTCCTTAGGGATATTCTTTTAGCCAGTAGTCCTGGAGCCTCGGGGATACTCTGGCTCAAGCATGGACTCATCACTTTCTCCTCATGATTCATTTTGGGCCCCAAGTCTATCATGGGACTCAGAAAGCCAGTCCCTTCGTATCCAGAGTGTGCGGCTCTCTTGAGTGGCCTGGCCACCCCAAGTACTCACTAGTAGGTGATAGCCCTCCCCATTTTGCCTGTAACAACAAAGCTTTACAGCCATTGATCAGAGGACCCTAGAAAGCATTCCATCTTCAGGGTCTCTTTCCTGACTCTTTGTACCCAGGGATGGGATTTATTTTCTCTTTACCAATTTGAATGAGTTAACTCTATGTACAAAGTAACCACACAAAATTAAAGTCTCAGATTTCGTTACCCGAAGATCTGGTCCCTGCCATTCTTCCCTGTCCCTCATAGCATTGAGTGAGGACTGAGGTTACTGAGCATTGCCCCTTGCTGCCATCCACAATAGAAGCACCTGTCTCTCCATAAAAAGACCCAGGGACCTGCTCCTTGCCAGTCCCATTGCTTCCAAGGCCTGCCCAAGGTTTGCACGCTTGACATCTTAGTTCTCCCAGCTTAGCGATTGTGGATAGAAACTACCACATACCCTCCCTGGGGACTGGATGGTCCTTGCCTCTGTTCAAGACTCCAGCCCTGCAGACATGAGATTAGTCAGAAAGGATGGTAATAATCTTTTGTGCGAAGCACTCTGATTTCCCTGAAAGTGATATACTGAGGAGTTGAGCCTGTACTAGGAGCCTCCCAGGATGATTCTTTTGCCTATTACCTTGTCTACCCTCTGATTTTGTGTGTGTGTGTGTGTGTGTGTGTGTGTGTGTGTGTGTGTGTGTGTGTGTGTGTGTGTGTGTGTGTGTGTGTGTGTGTGTGTGTGTGTGTGTGTGTGTGAGTGCGTGCGCATGTGCACGCAAGCACACTCCTGGGGCTTGAACTCCAGACCTGTACACTGTCACTGAACTTGTTTTACTCAAAGCTAGCACTATACCAATTGAGCTACAGCTCTCCTTCCAGCATTTTTTCCCCCTTATGGTAGTTAATTGGAGATAAGAGTCTCACAAACTAAGCCAGGTGCCGGTGGCTCACGCCTGTAATCCTAGCTACTCAGGAGGCTAAGATCTGAGGATCACAGTTCAAAGCCAGCCCGGGCAGGAAAGTCTGTGAAACTCTTATCTCCAATAAACCACCAGTAAACCAGAAGTGGCAATGTGGCTCAAGTGGTAGAACGCTCTCCTTGAGCTGAAGAGCTGAGGGTCAGTGCCCAGGCCTAGAGTTCAAGCCTCACAACCGACCAAAAAAAAAAAAAAAAAATCATTGAAAATCAACTTAGATTTTTCAAGAACATCAACCTCTATGGGATCTTTTAATATGTTATGTTTGACCTTTCCTCTTAGAGGAAATCTGGAAAATATCAAAAGGAATGAAGAAGAGGGAAGCCCCAATCTGGCAATGTCACTCTTCACACTCTCTGTAATTAATGATTTTTATTCACGATGGGACTCTTCCTTGGTGCCCAGACTGGGATGCAAGTCCTGGAGGCCAGGAGCAGTATCCCCGCTGTATTTTGTGTTCATTCCAGGCATGGGTGTACCTCCAAAGCTGGAAGAGTCCAGCTTTGAAGTCTATTAAGCCCAGCTCACATGTTCATTCTTTGTATTCCCTTTTACTGCTGAGTAACCAATGTAAAGCATCATTCATAGCTCTGTAGGTGGAAGATGGGTGGAAGATTCAGGTCTTGCGGCACCCCATCCCCTTTCCTTGTTTAGGATCTTCCAAGGCTAAATAAGGTGTCAGCCAGGGTAGCCTCTTATCTAGAAGCTTTTGCGGGGGTGGGGGGCGGAGAATGTACTTTCAGCCTCATTTAAGTTGTGGGCAGAATCCTGATCCTTTGTGACTATACGAATGAAGGGGGGAGGGCTGGGAAGGTGGCTCAGTGGTAGAGCGCTTGCCTTGCATGCATGAGGCCCTGGGTTCCATTCCCCAACACCACATAAGCAAAAAGAAAAAAAGCCAGAAGTGGCGCTGTGGCTCAAGTGGTAGAGCGCTAGCCTTGAGCTGAAGAGTTGAGGGACAGCGCCCAGGCCCAGAGTTCAGGCCCCACGACCGGACCCAAAAACAAAAAACAAAGAACGAAAGAAGGGGGGAATGTGCTTAAAACTAACAAGACAGATAGAAGATGTGTGAATCTTTGCACAGGTGCAACCATGTGGTGCTTACCCAGATCAAAATGACTGATGCCCATATACCCTTATTTCTGTAGGGGACAGGAAGAATGAGGAATTTGGACAGTTGAGAGGCCCTCGGCAATACTTAGGGGAATGAGTAGTCTCAGAGACAAATTGGAATTCAAATGAGCTTAAGATTCTAGCAACTTCTTGTAGTGGGGAAGCTTTCAGTGAGCCCCAGTCCCAAGCTAGGTGCCTGGGATTCCAGGTGGGGCAGAGCAGGGATCCTGTTGTCAGCAGCAGGCAGCTCTTCTTGCTGCTAAAGATTCTAGAACAAACCTCTCACTGCTGTTGGGTGGTAGAAGCCAGGCCAGGTAAGAGGGACTTGGATTCTGAACTTGCTTTAAGGCCTCTTAGTTTCCTTTAGGTCAAATTGCCCAGCATGCCAAAACATACCCTATTTGGGGGGAGGAGGAGTGTCATTCTCTAAACTCTTAACTTGACTGTAGGTCTGAGGTCCCATTTTCTTGTTAATATGTTTGGAATCCCTGACTTCCCACTACCAACCAGAGGAAACTGTTGGCTTTTGGAAGGCCTCTGATGATTACTTTTAGCCATGCAAACTATTTCCCTTTTGTCACATAATGTAATCAGGAAAGATACCAGGGGACAACAATCACAGGGCCACCTTAAGGCTCTGCCAGCTTCTCCTTTTCACCTGAATGGTCTCCTCTGGGAAGGTACTTCTCTGAGCCTCTCTTTTCAGGTGTCACATGGGCCCAATGATCTGTCCTGTCTGCTTTAAATAAGAGTCAGAGAGAGTACCTCTGTTGGGTTTGGTGAGGGCTCTCTCTCCCCCACCCCTCCCTTCCCCCTTTCTCTCACACATACACCCAATCTTTGTTAAGCCAGTTTTATTTGAAATCTACAAAGTTGTAAAAAACCTAGCTTTAAAGTACTTGGCATTCCAAAAAGCTATCATGACTCCTAACTTTTCTCTACCAAGAAATAGGAAAAAAAAAATAACTAGAGAGGCCATATGCCCTGTTCATAACTCTCTGGTGTTTTCTTCCTCCTCCCATCCTGAATGAAGATGGTCTCTCCATTTCAGCTGCTGCCTCTGGGAGCATTGGGGGTTGGGATGTGACTGTCCCGTGTCCTCAGACAAGTGGTAGTTTCTGGTCAGAGGCCAGCCCAGCGTGCAGCTGGCCCCTGCCACTCAGCACAGAGAGGCTGGCCAGCCAGGCGGAGGCCGCAGTGGGTTCTGGGGCTCACTGGCAGCTCACCCTGTTTCTTGTCTTCCCTGTATTCCCCTTAGGAGATCCCCCGAGAACTCACACTGGACGTTCTGCTGGAGATGGACGAAGCGAAGGCAAAGGAGACGCTGCGGCGCTCGGGGGCCAGTGCGGAGGAATGTGGCCGCCTGCAGCAAGCCCTCACTTGCCTGCGGAAGGTGACAGGCCTGGGTATGTAGGACCTTCCTCTGAGCCAGGCCTCAACCTCAACTGTCTTCCCAGGCCTGACCCATGCCCTGGGAGGTGGGCAATGGAATTGGACAAATCTGACTCTGGGTTTCTAGGGGCAGCTGGTAATGGTTAATGTGGCTCAGAAAGTGTGTGTTGGGCCCTGACTGAGGGAGCTCTCCCAGAATCCTCAGGACTCTGATGTGCATTGGCCTGGCCAGTCTGATGGGAAGCTGTAGCTATTGTGAAGAATCCCCAGCAGGCTCTTACATGATTTTCCTGCAGCAGGAAGGCCTGCGTGGTGGCTCTGGGCCCTCCACCAGCTTCCTGCATTCCAGTCCCCCCACCCGTTTTAGCCCTTTCCCCCTCTTCCTCCAGTCCCACCCCACCAGCAAGCTCTGTGTTCACATGTTAGTGTGGGCTTAGCTTGAGCCAAGCGTGATTAGAAAAATTATGCGGCTTTTCAGCTGAGTGAGCACACTTCCATCCCAGGCAAACTGTAGTTCTGGCATTACTATGGCTCCTTGGGAATTATTCACAGGCTCTGTAAATCTTGCCATGGAAATAGCTCCAAATGCCTGGCTTACTGCTCCTTCTACCACTCAGATATGACATTAAAATAAGCCTAATGAATGGAATTAGGCCCCTTTTAAATTATCTGAGCTCCCTGTGTTATCTCCAGCTTGCCTGAGGCTTAAGGAAGGCACCAAGGCTTATGTTCTGCTCGGTTTCTTTCCCCCCAGAGAGGATTAGATTTTAATTTTCCACTGTATGAAGCCATCTGCACATGGAACTCAGCGTAGAAAGTTTCACTCCGTTGGGAGACTCTTGTCACTCCAAGTCTCTTGGCAGGTGCTGGAGATACATATGATAGAGGCATGATCATCGGTCTCGTCCCCACATCTTATAGGAGAGATTTGAGCCCAGAGAGGGCAAGGGGTATGGTCAGGGACACAGCATGCTCTGTTGGTAGCAGAGCCAGGATCACCATCAGACTCATCCTCCAATGTTGGCTGAGTTGTTTCCATATAGTGAAAAGTTAAAGGACTTCCCTCCCAAACTGGCATCTTTGGGGTCACTCTACAATCCTCCATCCCTTATAGCTGTTGTTAAAAAAATTGTAGAGGAGCCAGCTGGCAAGTGGTGGTAATCCACTGAAATTACAAAGGCTTCTGTCTTTCCATCCAAGGTGCCAAGACAGGGAAATCACTAACTCATTAAACATGGCTGTGTGCCAGACATTTGGCATACTTGGTGGTTGAAGCCTTGGAAGAGGTGGTGTATAGCTCAAAGTGCCTGGGCATTGGCAGTGCTAAGTGTGGGGTCTGGGCCCCACATCTGGCATAGGCACAGCCTATTTCTTTTGGTCTCAAAGAAACTAGGTAGTTCCACTGTGCTCAGGAGGAAGTCCTGGGAAGGGGACCGTTACCAGGTTCCTTCTCTTTCACTCAGTGTCAGCCCGAGAGGAACCTTAGTGGAGCTTTGAGAGACCTGGCCCAATCCCAGTGCACAATGAAGTCCTTGGTTCTGCCTAGCTGTGGCTGTATTTCAATAGTGCCTGCTAGGGACTAGGGTACCAATGTTTCCTCCGTAGGGTCAGGCTTTCAGAGCATTTTATTGCCATCCAGCAGAGCGTGGTAAGAGTGGCCCTGTGGCAATGGGCTGTGGATCTGACCTCTGTATGACCAACCAGTTAGGATCCATGGGACCGCAGTGCCTCAGGTTTTTCATCTGTTCAATGGGACTAATAGCAGTCCCTCTTGTCATAGGGTTGTTGTGAAGATGCAGTGAGTTAAGGTGACATGCCTAGATATTCTAAAAAAGAACAAGTATTAGGCCTGAGGAGAGATGGAAAATGTTGAAATCAATTTCCTTGTGGCCTCTGGTCTTAAGAAAGATGCACGAAAGATAGCTATCTGTGCTGGTGCATAGAGAATTCCTACTGATACTCTTAATCCTGCATCTGAAGCAGACATTACTAATCAATTCATGAACTCTTCTACTAGTCAGTCTGTGCAAGTGGCCTTTGATATTGCCTGAACCTCAAGTCCCATCCCTGAACTGACCCTAAGCAAAGATAATTAAAATAGGCAACTTGGAGAATTCAGGACTTAATTCTTTTGGTGGCAGACTTGTCCCCAGGTTTATGGAACTTGTTCTCCTATAAGGAACAATCATACATCCAGTGTCTCCTATAGGCTAGCATATAAGCTGATGGTCAATCGTGGCTATGGTTCTAAGAAGCAAGCAGCATGGGGACACAAGGGCTGTCTTGGCTACCTAGTTGACTTGAGAGTGTAACTTCTCCACGCAAAAGTGGGAGGAGGGCTGTTTGCAGATGCATAGCCTTATCAGCTAGGCTCAGCCACCTCTGATGACAGAGAGCTCATTACCTTCAAAGCTGTTCCACTGTATTAAAATCAGTGGAAGAGAAGCATAGTGCTGTGATTGAGGTCGAGGAGTTCATTGCGCATCCTGGGGCAGGGATTTTGGTATCTCTGACTCACAGGGGCCTCACTTGGACAGTGGAGAGAAGAGAGGAGCATGTAGGGGAGACAGGGCATACATAGCAACTATCAAAAGGGCTCCTGTGTAGAAGGCTAGCTTGACTTGAGTCAGTCTTCCTTCCTGGCCTTGCTACCCACCAATGAGGATGAGAGAAGAGAGGTGGCTCCTCCTTCCTCCCATAGCCTCTAAAGTCTTCTGCCTATCTTCCACCTTCTAGCATCTCTCGTCTTTCAAACCTGCAGACTGGTAAGATACCTGAGGCCCTTCCTAGGCTGACCCAGCTGGCCTGACCCTCGTCTTCATTTGCCTCTCCCTCACTTGTCTTGACCAGGAACACTGGACTCTATAGGTCTTGGAAGGTGCCAGCCCTCTTTGGCTGGTAGTGGCTCCACCTCCCCTGCAGAGTCCCCATGCCCCTTTCTGTCCAAGCTCACAGCAGGCCATGTTTTGTGTCCATCACTCTACTGGACTCTAGAAGCATGGGGCCTGTGTCTCCTACCTTTAAACCCTGCAGAAACTTCAACACGTGGACCAGCTAGGCCTTGGATTCAAACCTCTTAAAGCCTTGAAGTCTCAGCAGCCTGGGACAAAGGGTCATGCTGAGGTCAGATGAAGGTCACCCCTTCAGAAGGGAGTAGCTGTGGACCCTGTTGTTTGCTGCTATTTGTTCGTTTGTGTGTCAGTACTTGGGCTTGAACCCAGAGGCTAGCTGCTGCCCCTCTTTTTTCACTCAGGGCTGTTGCTGTATTGCTTAAGCTATAGTTCCCTCCACTTATTTTTGTTTTTTTTAAAACAGGGTCTCACTCTGTAGTTCATGCAGGCTGCCCTTGAACTGATGGCCCTCCTTCCTCACCTTCCTCCCTTCCTCCCTATCCCCTCTCTACTGCTGGGATTATAGGCATGAACCACCATGCCTGGCTATTTGAATTTTCTTAAAAGTGGAGTCTTTACTTGCTTGTCATACTCTAGTTTCCCTTTCCTAACCTAAGATCAGTTACCACACCACTTCTTTTTCTGGGGTAGTCTACTTTGGGGCCTCTCTGGGCCTCCTTTTGCCCTCCACAGTGGAGGTGGTCGTTGTGCTGAATGGCCTTATGTCACCTGGGTGCCATGGATGGTGCTGGGGGGAAGGGGATGAAAGACCTGGACAGGCCAGGTAGAACCAGGAGGTAAAGCCACACTGTGAGAAACGTGGTCACCACAGACAGTACTGACTGCTCTGGACAGTTGGGGCCCCTGAGAGTCCCAATCCCAGCCCTGTGTCACCCCTTGGCCCACAGGAGGAGAGCACAAGGAGGACGCAGGCTGGAGCTGCGTGGATGCTCGGCGTGGAAGTGGCTCGGGGCCTTCTGTGGACACCCTGTCCCCTGCCAGCCTGCCCTGGCCCCCAGGGAATGCCCAGCTGGGCAGAGTGGGCAACAGTGCCCAGGGCCCCCGCTCCGTCTCTGTCTCTGCTCTGCCCGCCTCCGACTCCCCAGCCCCGGGCCTTAGTGAGGGCTTCTCAGATACCTGTATCCCCCTGCACGCCAGCGGTCGGCTGACGCCCCGGGCCCTGCACAGCTTCATCACACCCCCCACCACGCCCCAGCTGCGACGGCACGCCAAGCTGAAGCCACCTAGGACGCCCCCGCCACCCAGCCGAAAGGTCTTCCAGCTGCTGCCCGGCTTCCCCACACTCACCCGCAGCAAGTCCCATGAGTCCCAGCTGGGGAACCGCATCGACGAGGTCTCCCCAATGAGGTGAGTTTGCACTGCAACTTTCTGCTCATTAAGGAACAGAAAAGAAAAAAAAAGGAGGAGCTGGGAAGGTGGCTCAGTGGTAGAGCACTTGCCTTGCATGCATGAGGCCCTGGGTTCGATTCCTCAGCACCACATAAAAAGAAAAAAGCCGGAAGTGGCGCTGTGGCTCAAGTGGTAGAGCGCTAGCCTTTAGCTGCAGAGCTGAGGGACAGCGCCCAGGCCCAGAGTTCAGGCCCCACGACCAGACTCCCCCCACAAAAAAAAGAAAAAAAAAAGGAGCTGGGTGCCAGTTGCTCACACCTATAATCCTAGCTACTCAGGAGGCTGAAATCTGAGGACCAAGGTTCAAAGCCAGCCCAGGCTGGAAAGGCCGAGAGACTTATCTCTAATGAACCACTCAGAAAACCGGAAGTGGTGCTGTAGCTCAAGTGGTAGAGAGCTGGTCTTGAGCTGAAGAGCTGAGGGACAGTGCCCAGGCCCAGAGTTCAAGCCCCACAAGCAACCAAAAACAAAAAAGGAAAGAAACGCAGGGCTGGGAATTTAGCTCAGTGGAAAAGTACTTACTTAGCAAGTACAAGGCTCTGAGTTCGATCCTCAGCTCTGCAAAATAAAAAGGAAAAAGAAAGAAAATCAACCCATATAGGAGTAATGAAAAGCAAAAGGTGCCTCCACCTCTCAGTCTAGGCAGCACACAAACAAGCATTTCAGTCTGAATCCCTCTAAGTGCTTTTTGGTACATGTGAAACAAGGCAGGGTAGGCTGGGTTAGGCTTGCAATGATAAACAGCTCCCAGGGCTGGGAAAGTGGCTCAGTGGTAGAGTGCTTGCCTTGCATGCATGAGGCCCTGGGTTCGATTCCTCAGCACCACATAAACAGAAAAAGCCAGAAGTGCTGCTGTGGCTCAAGCGGTAGAGCACTTGCCTTGAGCTGAAGAGTTGAGGGGCAGCGCCTAGGCCCAGAGTTCAGGTCCACGACCGGCAAAAACAAAAAACAAACAAAAAAAAAATAGCTCCCCAAATCCCTGGCTTAAAACAACAAAGGTTTGTTTCTCACAGGCTGGTAGAGCAACTACCACCCGGAACTCAATCCCAATCTCAGCCTTCTGACTTCTAGGATTACAGGTGTGAACTGCCATGCCAGTCTCCTTTCCTTATTTCCACACTGGGAATAATCTGGAAAAGGAAAAGTTACCTTTTTTTTTTTTTTTTTTTGGCTGATACACAGTATATAATTAAGCCTACATTGATCCATTGGGGAGAAACCATAAATGCTCAGGATACAGTTCAAACACAACTGAAGGTAACAGTAACTGCAGGGCAGACTGAGTTCTTTATCAACACATAGGAACTTTTTGTAAACTATGCTTGATTAGAACTATATGTAACAAATCCAGAAATAAGGCAGGTGTGCCATATATTGGTACTGAACATGTTCAGACTTTTTCCCTTTGCCTTCCTTCCTCCCTCCTCTCTTCTTCCTTCCTTCCTTCCTTCCTTCCTTCCTTCCTTCCTTCCTTCCTTCCTTCCTTCCTTCCTTCCTTCCTTTCTTCCTTTCTCTCTCTCTCTCTCTCTGTCTCTCTCTCTCTCTCTCTCTCTCACTCTCTCTCTCTTTCTTCTTTGTAGCCCAGATTGGCCTTGAACTCAAAATTCTACTGTCTCAGCCATCTAGGATTATAGGCGTGTACCACCATGCCAGTCTCTTGTCCTTATGTCTTAAACAGTACAGTTTAACAACTACTTACATAGCATTTTTATTGAGTAAATGACGGTCACATGGTCCAAAATCCTAGTGTTGTGGCCCATGTCTCCTGTCTCTGTGGAGTTAGACAGGAAAAAGTAGACCTCCACCATTTTTTACTCAGTCACCTGGCTTCCTTTCAGGAGCCAAACAGCGTGTCATTTCTGTTTATATACTCCTGTAGCAATTCAAATACACTCACATAAACTTCTTTCGTATCATTTATTTACAGTTTATTTAACTTGTCTTCTACTGGACATTTAGGTCATTGTGGAGTTTTTGTTATTGTTGTTATTGTTGTTGATACAAAACTTGTCCCTGCAGAGGACCCATGTGGTCAGGACTGAAAGGAAACTGTTTTCTTTGTGTGCCTTTTTCCTTCTTGCACCCCTGAGGATTGGCACACCGGCTTCCCTCCTTGTCTAGAGGGTTCCTCAGGCCCTGGAGTCTTGTTTGCTGGACTCACTTGCTCCCACGCAAGATCCTGGGATTCTGAATCCACCCCTACTCCATTCTTCCCTCCTCCCCCCAACCAGAACCAGCCCTGACATAGGTGACCCTTAGCTCCTTCATTCCTGGAGACAACGGCAGCCTCAGAGGAGGTGTTCTTACTTGGTCCATCTTGGGGTTCACCTTTGAGTTCTGCACAGCTATTCTCCTTTCCCTCTTGGCCCAGCCATAACCTCTCCAGGATATCCTGCCTAGACCCTAGGCAGGACTCCCCCACCTATGGGTCACATGACCTAGGAAGACTCTACGAATCTCTATTTTCTCAGCTGAGAAATGAGGTGAATTCTGTCATGCTGGCTAGGTTTAAGTAAGCTCTTCTGTTAGAGTCACATCACAAGTTCTTATTTAGCTGTCTCCACAGGCATTGCTGGCATTCCCCTAGTCACTCAGCCTGTCCCAAATTAGGCCTCTGTCCCTTGTCCCAGCTCCTGGCCTTCTCCCTCCCCAGGGTAATAACGGTCTAGGAACAGGATGAGCCAGCATGGTGACATAATCCCTCTCTCTCCTTTTGTCTCCTCCAGGTTGGGTAAGAGTGATTCGTTTTCGTCCCCTCTGCTACCAGAAGTCACATTTGTGTTGCTGTCCCCGTCGGGGGTGGATTTCTCTGACCCTCTCTTAGCTCACTTGGCCTTTCTGAAGTCCAGAAGCAGAGGGCTAGTAACCACTGCAGAAAATAGCTCTGACACCGGTGGCTTTAAAGGGACAGGTGACCTCAGCCCAGCACATGGCTCCTTTCTGAGAAATAAAGACCAGATGGGCCCTGTCTCCACCTTGCCATCTGGAATGCCCTGCATGGCGGATGCTTGCCCTCAGGGCTCCCCTGATACAACAGTGCTCCCAGAAGGAGGCGCCGCTGCCTGCTTGGGGCTCTCAGAGCCCTGGTAAAGGTCCCCAGACCCCTGTCTCCTCATGGTAACACAGTCCTGATGACAGCTCTGAATCACAGGGTGCATATCCCCCTGGATGGGGAAGAGGTAGCCCCTTTTCCACCCTGAATCTCAGGGCTGGAATGAGTGTCTCGTACTGCTCTGTGGAGCTTCTCATGACTAAAAGCAGTGGAGACTGCTGGCACTGGCATCTGAGCGGAAGCCAGAGATGCCTCAGTTTCTTAAGTTTCACTGCTTAGCAGAGTGAAGGGGCTATGGGTAAGCTATTGGGAGGAGGAAGGGTTTGTAGCAGTAGTTCTGGAGGGAGCTGCTGCAGGTACCCAGGGAAGGTTGGGGTGCAAAACAGGGCGGGGCGGGCCTTGAGCTAGGATCTGATGGCTCATACCTGTAATCCTAGCTACTCAGAGGCTGAGATCTGAGGATTGCAATTCAAAGCCAGCTGGAGCAGGAAAGTCTGTGACTCAACCACCAGAGAACCGGAAGTGGCACTGTGGCTCAAGTGGTAGAGCATTACAGGGACAGCGCCCATGCTCAGAGTTCAAGGCCCATGGCGGACCAAAAAAAAAAAAAAAAAGAGGGGAGGGGTCGTTGACAGCTCTTCCATAGGACAGTCCTGACCCTGTTATTCTACAGTTATCGACCCAACAGTGAGACTATTGGGCTTTCAGGATCTGTGCTCCATCTACACCAAAGAGTGGGGTGCTCTTTGGTAATTATCCAGTCCCTATACCTGAGGCTGATGTTCCAATCAGAGGGTGTGCTCTGAGCTAAATGGCTGACCTTTCATCTTCCTGTTGTCTGTGTCTCTTTAGCTGGTGGCTCACACCACTAACAATATGTTTTAGTTGCCTTTGCTTCTGACTAGAGTGGTCCAGGAGGAAGTTGGGGGGTGTCTACCCTGTCACAAATGTGCCAGAGAACTGCAGGCGATGAATGACTCTGCTTTAGGTGGACTGTGTCCAGCTGTTCATTCCTGCACAGCCTGCCCAAGTCTGTTCTTAAGGAAGTCCCTAGGAAACACTCCAAGGAGGCAAAGGCCCTTCTCAGCAAAGCAAGGAGGTGCTGGAGACATCTCCAAAGGCTGGGCCTACTGTGTGGCAGGTTGGGCTAGCCCTGTGGAGTTTTACACAGTCCTTGCCTTCCTTCAAGACTAGCAAGGGTGGCTCGTAGAGAAATGTCCTCAGTGTCTGCTGGCCAGAAGAGCACAAGTTGAGGTGTGTGGATCGCCCTGAGCCCTTCACCGCCATCAAGCTTCTACCTACATAAGGTGTAAACAGAATTAAGGCCCAGAAGCAGGATGTTCATGAGTAAGGCAGTGCAAAATTTCTCTTGCCTTTGCATTTTCTGCCTCCCAAGCCTGCTGTCCACTGAAGCAGAACTCTGCATGAAGGTGGTACAGGCCACTGTGAGATGGTGGCCTGCTCCAATCCCCTGGCTGGCCCACCCCTGTTTCATACACATTGGTTTGTTTGTCTTTGTACCATGAGATGTACCACCCCATTCCATTAGAGCCTATGATCCCTGAACTAGAAGGTCACAGGCACACACCATCAGAGGCAGAGCTTCCTCAGTTTACCCAACCTGGCCTCTGCCCCTGCAGATCTCCAACATGGATCCCCACAGATGGTACGAAGGGACATCGGACTCTCGGTGACACACAGGTAGGTCCAGGTGGGGAGGGGCTACAGAGCTGGCCTGAGTTCCACAGGGTGCCAGGATTCCCTGTTGAGTTGTGCTATCTGCTCTAGCTGGTTGAGGCACATGTTGAGGTCATATTGCCAGTGAGATAGAGCTTGAGCCCAGGGGCTTTCCAGGGACTTCTGCCTGGAGCCTTGGCAGATCTGAGATCTGGTACCCAAGATCTACTGTACACCCATGCAGAGAGAGGAGGGCTAGACTAGGCCCTCTCCTATGTTCTCTGAGCCAACTGCCCAAAATCCTAGACCTGCCTAATTCCTGGGGGAGGATCTTAATGACAAGTGAGCTAAGTTTGTGGACACATTAAAATTGTTCCACCAGTGTGATACATAGTCATTATGTTAATCCTGTGATACTATGCTTTTTTAAAAAAATGAACAAAGCAAAATAGTATTCCCCCCACTCTTAGTTCTTCCTGCCCTGAGGACTGGCCTGAGGCTTTATTTTTCTGGAGGATGCTACCTGCTTAAACCCATCCTTGTTTCTAGGTCCCATCTATTTTTTCCTCCATTTTTTTTAAAAAATAGATTTTAGACTGAAAATACATTCAATAGTCAGGAGGTTTGAAGGGGTGGAGAGAAAGGCTCCCCATTCCTGTTCCTTGGCCCCCACTTGTGCTGTCAACAAATCTCAAGAGTTTCCTAGGTATCCTTCAAGAGATACTTTAGACAAGCAGATCTGACCCGTACACTGTATATGCTATTCGCTGGTTTATACTTTGCTTTGAAATTGCATGATCTGTATAGGACAAAATACACACTGGGATTTATATATGTATGTCTATGTGTCTATATATCCAGATGAAACTACAAAGATATTGCAGCACCCAGGAAGTTCGTTGTCTGGCTCTGTCACTGCTCTGCAGTTCAGATTCAAGTCTGTCAGCATAGATTATTTCTTCCTGTGCCTGATCATATCCTAGCTCACTTTGGTCACTTGGCATGTGATTTGTAGGTCATTAATATGCACATGGAAGGAATTTCTTTATTTTATTCTCCAAGCCTTTGTAGGGGAAAACTGTACTCCAGTGGGTTACCTGCTGATGGATATATATGGTCATTCTGCCATACGCATGCTACACGGGCACCTTTGCCTGTTAGGCACCCAGGAAATATGGGGAAGGGAAGTAAATTCTAAGGACTGGCCTTGCCAGTGATGCTCACTGGTGATTAGTTCAATCGTAGCTGGAAATCTGAATCCTCAGGGGAACGAGGAGCAAGGGCTCCTGGGGCTCAGCTCTTGGGACTGGGGGTTGGAACCAAATAGTTCCTTCAGTAGCCAGGCTCTGATCTCCATGGGTATGTCCAACCCTGCAGGTTCTCCACCAAGTCCTGGCTGTCGCAGGTCTGCCACGTGTGCCAGAAGAGCATGATGTTTGGAGTGAAGTGCAAGCATTGCAGGTGACAGGCGTGTATGGGAGGGATCCATAGCCCTGGTACTTTATTCTTGGACTTAGGTCATGTCAGAGCTCAGGAAAGTTCTCTTAAGCCTGTGGTTCACAATCCCATCCAGCACAAGAGTGATGGGCCCTCTCTAGAGGAGATGTAAGTGAGGCACTCTGGGAAGAAGGGAACTGTTAGGTGGGCTTTGGAGGATGACAAGTTTACTAAGTAGACCAAGAGAGAAAGAGAATTCAAAGGCAGGGTGGGAAGTGGGGGCTGGCCTGGGAGCCATAAGGCATTCTAAAGTTTCGCTTTACATTTTAGCGCGCGCGCGCACACACACACACACACACACGATGTGGGAAGTGGACAGGTGATGGATGATGGTTGAAATGGGGAGAGTGAGGAGGGAATGTAGATTCCATCCACACCCTGCTTTACTGTGGTTTCTAGTGAGCAAGGACAGGACAGGGAACAGTGTGAGGTGGGCAGTCTGTCTCTGCTTTCTGGTGGGTCTCCCCTTACGATCGGTGGCCCAGAGTCTCACTTTGCAGCTCACCTAGCCCCACCTTGCTGTGAGACTTGAGGCAAGATGCTTGACCTTTCTGGACTTCATCTGTGTCATTTATACATCGGGGAAGATGAATCCATCAGGACTGCTCTATACATCCATGCTAGTGGATGTGGCAGCTCTTTTGTATGTGTGTGTGCTGGTACTGGGGTTTGAACTTGGAACCTTGTACTCTTTTCCATTCAAGGCTGACCACTAAGCTACAGTTCCATTTCAGGTTTTTTTGTTTGCCTAGGTTGGCTTTGAACTAGGATCTTCAGATCTCAGCCTCCTAAGTAGCTAGAATTACAAGTGTGAGCCACCTATATTTGGCTGCAGAGCCCCGCTCTTTCATGAATGCAAAAGCTCCTCAGGGTCCCCAGGATCCTTTGATGTTGCAGACATTGTCCTTCTAATTACTTTATAAGTTCACATTTGTTTCTGAGTGCAACAGGTCCCCCAGCCTTAGAAAGTAGGCGGGGAGTGAGGGGGTGGGGAAGTGGATGAGTGTGGAGCAATGAGTGATCCCAGGTCCAGTGCAGCCTTCTGTACCAGGAGGACTTGGTGGACTTCAGCAGAACTAGGCAAGCTGATTGGACAACAGCAACTGCTATGAAGGTGGACTGTTGGGCACTTCAGAGTTAATGTTGGTTGAGATGTTGGTAGAAACTGAGGCAGTCACAGACAAACACAATACAGAGCTGGGAGGTACTGGTGGGGCCCTCCAATCCCTGATTTTGTCTTTTTTTTTTTTTTTTTTCTACCAGATTGAAATGTCACAACAAGTGTACAAAGGAAGCACCGGCCTGTAGAATATCCTTTCTTCCCCGTGAGTGCTGCCTTCCTGTCCTCCACCTCCCGGGATCTGGGCCCGTTTCACGTAGTTCTTGCTAACGCCCCCTCCCACTTCTAAAACAGTAGCAAGGCTCCGGAGGACAGAATCTGTCCCCTCAGATATCAACAATCCAGTGGATAGAGCGGCTGAACCCCACTTTGGAACCCTCCCCAAGGCACTGACAAAGAAGGTAAGCCAGTAGTACCCCCTGGTCTGTGCTTCTGTCCAGAACAGCCACCCATATTTCCCGGGGATCTCTTCCTGCTGAACCTTCTCCTGGGGTCCGGCGGGGATGCAGGACTGGTGTGGCATGCTCACACCGTGACCCTGTGGCCTCGGGACCCTGCCTGAGCCCCGTTGTAGGCATCCTGTTTCTCCCAGACTGTATGTAGGCAACTATGGTTCTCTGAGCCAACATTGCTTGGGTGCTTGTGATGTGCTAGAATCTTCCATCAGTGTTTTCATTGAACCTGCACATAATGTTAGTTACCCCACCCCCCCTTGTACCCACAGGGAGACGGAGGCTGGGTCCCGGCTCCTACTTGCTATACCCCCATGTGATGGGACAGGCCTACAAGCTCCCTTGGCCTCCTTTACAGAGGTGCTCAGACCATTCCTGAGGCCCCATCCACAAGACCCAAGCACCTCCTCAAAGTCCCCTTCTTAATGCCAGCCAAGGAGGGTCAGAATTTCAAATGCACATTTTAGGGGAACATAAGCATTCAGATTCTAGCAGATCCTCAGCCCTGGGCAAATTGTGAACTATCCCCTTTGCCGCCTCTGTGTCCTCAAGTGAGCTGCTTGACCTCTCTGTGCCTCAGCCTCCTCTTGTGTGAGGTGGAGGTAACAGTTCTAAGGCAATGAGTTTACTCATTACCCTTCCATCACCATCACCTCTTCCATCACCATCACCTCTTCAGCCTGTTACAGACAGGTGAAATTCCTCAGGAATGCCAACACCTCCCAGGCCCAGCACCTTCGTTACCAGTCTTTGCTCCTGTCCAGTCACCCCTCGGTACCAACTGGTCCTCATGTGCTCACCCCACAGCCTGGCATGTTTGCTCCTCCTCTCTACCCACCTGGACCCACTGTTGAGCCGTTCTGTCCACATCTACTTGGCCCTTGGCCATCTCAGTTTGGAGATGCCAGGAGTCTCCTGGCACCCAGCATTATCATCCCAGTGTCGGTTTTGTGTTTTAACTGGGATCTGAGTCCTCAGTATTTTGGGGACTGGCCTATGAGGTCCCCATACATCTTCCTCCTCATGGTCTCCCTGTTCCTCGTACAGTGCCTGGTATATAGTAGATGCTGTGTAAACACTTGTGTGATGGTGAATCCATTAACTCATTGAATAAACCTTCCAGTGTCTAGCCCCAAAGCAAGCGGGTGTTGCATGGGAGAGCCAGTCCTCAGCAAACCACTCGAGTCTAGTCGACAGCTGTGGTCTGCGAAAGACCTGCTGGGAGCTGGGGAAGGATAGAGAGGAGGAGCATGGTCCCAGTAGGAGGATTCAGGAAGGGCTTTGCCCTGGGAGGAAAGTATGAACTGAAAAAAGGTGGACATATGTGCTGTAGGGGCCGGGCTTTAAGTCCCACCTCCCTCACACGTTAGGTCTGGAGGATTCAGAGCTGAGGGCAGAACCCTGAGGACCCCTAGGCTGACCTTATCCTTGTCTGAGGGCCTCGGAGGGTCCCAGCTGGTCCCACCTCGACTGCTCTGGTCCTACAGGAGCATCCTCCAGCCATGAATCACCTGGACTCCAGCAGCAACCCATCCTCCACCACGTCCTCCACACCTTCTTCGCCAGCGCCCTTCCCGACCTCGTCGAACCCGTCCAGTGCCACCACTCCCCCCAACCCCTCACCTGGCCAACGGGACAGCAGGTTCAACTTCCCAGGTACCCCACTTCCGGGCTTTTCTGATTCTCAGATCTCTAACTCCCAGCTGGCCTAGCAGATTCAGAGTGAGATGCCGCTGCTATACTGAGCGCTGAGGTGTATGAAGCACAGTAGGAGGTTGCTGCTGTTGTACACATTTTGTAGATGGGTACACTGAGGTTCAGCGTGAGGAAGTAACTTGCCATGAGTTGTTCAGCTTGTAGCACACAGAGCCAGGACTGAACCCAAGTCCATCTGACCCAGAGCCCGGGTTTTTGGCATGATCCTCATGCTGCTCTCCTGTGGCTTCTTCTGAGGGCAGTCACTCAGAGCTGGATTCCGATTAGGGAGAGGACATGCAGGTTCTGCCACCTCCCCACTCTGATTGGGCCAGCTACTCAAAGGAAACTTCTCATAGCTGTGTGTTAAACAAGGAAACTATATGAGGCTGGGATGAGATGTGCCCACTGTACAATTGAGGGCAGTGCTGGCAGAGCATGCCTGATCCAGAGCAACCTACAACACCAAGAACAGGCTGCCCTGGGGTCTGCAGGCCAAGGCCAAGATCTTGGCCTCTTCTGTCCTCAGCTTCCGTCTGGCTCAGCCTCTCCAGGTAATGGAGGCAAGCTCACAAGCTTAGGCAGGACTAAGCTGATGACCTGGCCTCCTGGCAGCTCCTTGCTGTCCATCTCAGCCTTGCTTTACTTATGTTTACAAACAGTCCTGGATGGGGAGGGAAGGGATGGTTATGACACCCATTTGCTATAGGCTTAGCCACAGGCCCTCTGCCCTCTGCTACCTGTGGGCTCCAGGTTGGTACCCATCACTGGCTCTGAGCCAGAGAGGACAGAGGGAAGGCTGTCCCTGTGCTGTGGACATGCAGCCACCGGCAGGCTAGGCAGCCTCGGGGCCCATCTCTCCCAGGTCCCAGGGGACTTGTTTTAGGGTGGTGACAGCTTGGGGCTTTGTGGGACTGCTTGTCTTTTTTGCTTGCTCTTTGGTCTTGAGGTGCACGTGGTTGATCTCCTGACATGAACTAATGCCTTAAGCACACCCACGCTCCCCCTCCTCTTGAGTGATGGCCCATTTGATTAACCTCCTCCTATTCTATGCTGTCATTCTTCTGGGAAACTGGCCCTTTACTTACCATCTAGTCTGGGCCTTTTAAAAGGAAAGCTTGTTTGAAAAACAAGTTAGAGAAAAAGTCCTTTTTACTGATGTCCCAAGAGAGAACTTGGCCCTCATTGACCCCGCTACCTAGGCCTCTCTCTCCACAGTCTCAGGGAGCCATCATGCAAGCCCCTCTGGGGCATTAGACATGATCTTCAAGACTAAACTAGGAGAGCAGTTATGCTCCCCCATTTTCAGTGAGGCACCTGGAGAGGTTAACCATCTTGCCAAGAGCCTAGAGCCTTGCCAGTGGTGGAATTGAAGTTAGAACGTTCAGGGTCAGGTGGGCATGGTGGTGAGCGCCTGAAGTCTCAGCTACTCAAGAGGATGAGTTAGGAGTTGCTTGTGCCCATGCATTTGAGACCAGCCTAGGCAACATAGAGAAGGCTCTTCTCAAAACCACTCTGTCACACAATAGACAGGATGGTTTTGTGTGTGCAGGAAATGGGTAGATGAGATGGAGGTACTCTGGGGCTCAGGTGGACTAAAGGGGAGGAGGCTGTTATATACACACTGTTAAGCCTTTTTAAAAAAAAATTATTTAAGTAATTGTACAAAGGGGTTTCAATTCAGTAAATCAGTTTATAAGTACAGTGCAGGGTCTGGGAAGGTGGCTCAGTGGTAGAGCGCTTGCCTTGCATGCCTGAGGCCCTGGGTTTGATTCCTCAGCACCACATAAGCAAAAAGAAAAAAAAGCCGGAAGTGGCGCTGTGGCTCAAGTGGTAGAGCGCTAGCCTTGAGCTGAAGAGCTGAGGGACAGCGCCCAGGCCCAGAGTTCAGGCCCCATGACTGGACCCAAAAAAAAAAAAAAAAGTACAGTGCAACCTTTTGTGGTGTGTACCAGTACTGGGGCTTTAACTCAGGACCTAGGTATTGTCCCTAAGCTTTTTTGCTCAAGACTGGCAGTCTGCCCCTTGAGCCACAGCTCCACTTCTGACTTTTTTTTCCCGCTTATTGGAGATAAGATTCTCAGACTTTTTGGCCCAAGCTGGCTTCAAACCATGATCCTCAGATCTCAGCCTCTTGAGTAGTTAGGATTATAGGTATGAGTCACTAGGACCCTTCTTTAGATACAATGCGTCATGATAAACTTTTTCAGAACCAATTTTTCTCACTCATTGTATCTTGCTCCCCTGGCTCATGTACATTTCTCAAAGTAGAAGTGGCTAGAGCTTTCTCAGAGCCATGCACTGCCCAGGGCTCTACAGCCAGGGGGCTGCTGAGATGGGCCTAGAACGCCCCTTTTCTCAGCTGCCCTTTCGCTCCTGGGCTTCCTGCCAGCACCCATTTTCCACAGCTCACTTCCTCCTTTTTGCATAGCTCTGTCCTTTCCACACCCACCTGGGGTGGGTCAGGTGGAGCAGGTCCCCTGCCCAGTAACCAAGCCCACCATCCTCCCTCCTCCCTGGCTGCATTCGCATTCTGTGTGTGTGACTCACCTCCTCTTCTGTTTAAAGCTGCCTACTTCATTCATCATAGACAGCAGTTTATATTTCCAGGTGAGTCCTCTGCATGATTCCACTAACTGCCACCTGGGTGCTTGAGTCCACCATGGCTGGGCAAGGGAGCAGGGCAGGGGCCTGCCTGGAGGTGGGCCCCCAGGTGGGTAGTGTCTTGCTGGGAGGGGACCATGGAAAACTGTCTAGCCTTTTGCATAGAGACTAGGTCACACTGCCAGGAGATGGCAGAAACAGGACTAGAGCCTGCTTTGCAGAATGAGGGGAGAGGACTCTATGCTGACACATGAGCATCTGTCACAGTGTCCTCTCTACATAAGGACAACTGGAAAAGTCTGACAGGCTGCATCTGTCAGCAGGCTTTGCCTTTATGAGCCTTCCTGCACGGTACCACCTGCTGGCCATCACTGGCACTGTCTCCTTATTGCAGAAAGTTTTATAAACTTTCAATAGACAACTTCAAATTTCCTTCCCACAAAAATCTTTTTTCCCCGCCTTTGTATTTGGTCAACATTTGTGTCAACTTTTGATTCTGACTATATTCTTTCCCCCCAAGGAGTTTATAAGATCAGTGCTTTTTTCCTCTGGCAGGAAGTAACAAGCATGACTGGTCTATGTGTTTTAGACAGATCATAGCTATTGTCCAGCCCCTCCCTCTCCCTCCCTCCCCCTGCTCTGGTTTGTACTGTCTTGAAGTCACAGTGTTTGGTTATTCCTGGCTTTTCTGTTTCCCAATTCTGGAATTGACTCCTTAAGGAAATTAAGAGAGCTTTTATAGATGTGTGCAGGTCTGCAGTGGCCAGGTACCTGGGATTTGGCCCACATAACTCTGGAAACAACTGAGATGCCTCTGTGGTTCCTATCTGCTTTGCTGTGACTCCCAAGAGCCTACTGGGTACTCTCTCTAGTACTTGTACAGGGGAGTGTCTCCCCCTGCTCCAATTGGGAAAACATGGCTCTTTCTGAAGATACAGTGAAGAAAGGGGTTCTTTCTTAAATAAACATGAACACTATTGGGAGAAGAATGCAGAATATGTTCTGACCATCTAAGGGGTTCCAAGACGTTTTATCCTCCTTCCCTCCTCCTGGATGCCATGTCTTACTGACTCCCACTCCTGTATGCCTTCTATGGAAATGGAAGTGGGTGGAAATGCCAGTCCACCCTGCAGTCAGTGGAGACAACATGATGGTGACTAAGGAGGCCTTAGTTGAGGATCCTAAGGCCTGGGGTCCCCTGAAACCACACAGGATGTCAGGCGTATGTGTGCCTTGCTCTGATAAGTCCCACAGCTTGTATCAGATTCCCCACAGATCTCTGCCAGGACCCAGAGATGTGTGTTAACTTCTCATCTCATTGACCATCAGACAGAGCCAAGTGGAGGGGGATCTGTTGGCAAAATGGGATAGGGAGACAGAAGAAGGGCTGCTGATAGCCTGAGCTGCTGCTGCTTCCAGTCTCTCTCCTACTGAAGCAGAGAAGGGAGGAGCCTGGGACAGTCCTGGCCAGCCCTGAGCCACCAGTCTCCTAGTAGCACTTCAGCTTCTAACAGGGCCAATGGTTGACCATCTGTTTCTGTGACCCTGGGTCTTTGGCTTGGGACCTCCATGGCCACCTGTCCTGGGATCCTCTAATGTGTGGACTAGGAATTTTATCTTTTCCCCAGAGCTATACCACCAGGCCCCCCAAATCCCAGAAGCTGAGGGGGTGGGTCCTCTGCCTGGATATTCCCAGCAGCTGCACCAGGTGTCACTAGAGAGCATGGGAATTGTGTCTTCAGGGAAGGCCTGTCTGCAGAGGTGGCTGTGGCCCAGCTGGGTGGAAGCTCAGCCCTGCTTCAGGACATGTTTGGGTGCACCAGACTCAAGATTGAGGAGGCCAAATCATGACAGGCTGAGGGACAAGTACAAGCTGTTCCAGATGGCAGTGGCCAGTGAGCTGTGACAGCTACTGGGGGAGAGGAGACTTCCTTGGTGTGCTGGGCTCCAAGCTGGAATTTTTTTGGGGGGTGCAGAAAAGCAACCTTACACATTGTTTTTGTCATTTGTTTCCTCTAGACATTTCGGCCTTTCCACAATCAGCCCCACTCCCCAGCACAGCTGACACTACTCGGTATGTACCCCAGTGCTGAATTTGAATTCTCTTCTGTGTGGACCTAAATCTCTTCACACCTCCCAATCCTACCCCTAAATCTCTGGCCTTTGGGCTCTGAGTGTTACCCTGTACCTGGCATAGCTCTTGCCTTTAATCCTAGCTACTGACAAGGCCAGTCAGGTGTGTGTGTGTGTATGTGTGTGTGTGTGCTCATTAACTCATCCAGAGTATTTATTACCCTTATAACAGTGCAGTGAACATTTTGTGGAGAAAGCTTGTGATCCAGTAAGGTGGACACAGGCAGAATTTTTTAAAAATAAATCTGTGACTTTTTTGTTGTTGTTGTTGGTGGTGGTGGTGGTGGTTGTAGGGCTTTAACTCTGGGCCTGGGTGCTGTCCTGGAGCCCTTCAGCTCAAGGCGAGCACTCTACCACTTAAGCCACAGTGCCACCTCTGGTTTTCTGGTGGTTTATTTTTTATTTTATTTATTTATTTATTTTTTTTGGTCCGGTCGTGGGGCCTGAACTCTGGGCCTGGGCACTGTCCCTCAGCTCTTCAGCTCAAGGCTAGTGCTCTACCACTTGAGCCACATCACCACTTCCGGCTTTTTTTCTTTTTGCTTATGTGGTGCTGAGGAATCGAACCCAGGGCCTCAGGCATGCAAGGCAATCGCTCTACCACTGAGCCACCTTCCCAGCCCCTCTGGTGGTTTATTGGAGATAACAGTCTAATGGACTTTCCTTCCTGGGCTGGCTTTGAACCATGATCCTCAAATCTCAGCCTCCTGAGTAGCTAGGATTACAGGCATGAGCCACTGGTGCCTGGCTTGTAAGATTCTTATCTCCAGTTAACCAGCAAAAAGCCAAAAGTGGAGTTGTAACTCAAATGATAGAATGCTAGCTTTGAGCAAAAAAAGTTAAAGGCCCTGGGCTGAGAAGGGGGCTCAGTGGTAGAGTGCCTGCCTTGCATGCATGAGGCCCTGGGTTTGATTCCTCAACACCACATAAGCAGAAAAAGCCAGAAGTGGCAGTATGGCTCAAGTGGTAGAGCGCTAGCCTTGAGCTGACAGCACCCAAGCCCAGAGTTGAGGTCCCATAACTGACCAAAAAAAAAAAAGTTAAAGGTCCTGAGTTCAAGCAAGCCCCCGTACCAGCAAACAATAATAATAATAACAATAACAGTAAAAAGAGCCCTGTTTGGGGAGCCTGTTCTCCAAATCAGGCTGGGCTAAGCTTTCATGCTGCAGGTCTCACAGGACAACAGAAGGCATCATCCCTAGTGGGCTTTCTGGCTCAGTGAGGTTAAGTAACACAAGGTCACTCAGGGAAGAAGTGACGAAGCCAATCTCAAAGGCAAGGCTGTCTGATCCCAAGTCCCGTATGCTCCGAATCCCATAGTGAAGTGTCAGATTTGAAAGGGGCCCTGATAGTTACTGCCTTCCCTCACCACCCATTCTGTCTGTAGTCAGCCTGGAGGGACAGCCAAGGCAGGATGAAGGGGCAGGCCTGGTCTTCAGCCTCCTGCCGGTGACCACAATGTCCACACTGCCATGCCCTCAGCCAAGTGTGTCATGATAAAGATCTAGAAGTGGTCTTGAGTCTCAGACCTCACTGGGTGAGTCCCTTGCCCATGGTCCTCTTGACAAAGCCTGTTTTATTCCTAGGCTCGAGGAGCCACCCAAAGCAGATGTATCAGAGGTACATGAAGTGGAGGTGAGTGCAGGTGGCATGTCCATCCACGGGAAGCCTCCTCCCCCCTCAGGATGGGTCGGTGTGGGCAGTCAGCCTGAGTGTTCCTAGGTGCTTACTGCAGCAGAGGTTGGCAGATGGGGACAGCAGGGAGGAATGAAGACTAACTGAAGTAAGCACTTCTCTCTGCCTGGGGACCAGGGTCTTGGCCTGCGGACTGGTTCAGTCAGCCTCTGATGAAGTCAGACATCTCTGTATTGTCAGAGCTTGCCAGGTGATTCTAATTGGAACCGGGTTCCAAAACCACGTCTTGATCCTTGAACAAAGCTGAGAACTGAGTCTGGGTCCCTGCAGTGGAGCGGGAATTCGAGAACATGGCTCTTGCCAAGGGAAGAGGCAGAAACTGTGTTTAAATAGGAGAATACCACAGGGATGAATACAGTTCAGTTCTCCCACAACTAGGATGTTAGTGCTGTTTCCTAAGCAATTAACTATTGCTCTTCAGCCCATCTTAGATCTTGCAGTGTTAGCAAGATACAGGGCCTCAGTGTCCCACTTTTTATGAACACTTGAGGTCCAGGGATGCTGGGTGACCAGCCTGCTGTCCACAGAAAGCCAGTGTAGAGCTGCAGATAGCCCAGGGTCATATCCTCTCCTCCCTCACCTGGTGAGAGCCATCTGCCCCATTCTCCTTTCAGGCTGAGGAGCCAGAAGGTGGCAAGTCAGAGGCAGAAGATGATGAGGATGAATTAGATGACCTTCCCAGCTCCCGTCGACCCTGGCGGGGTCCCATCTCTCGCAAGGCCAGTCAGACCAGCGTGTACCTGCAGGAGTGGGACATCCCTTTTGAGCAGGTGGAGCTGGGCGAACCCATTGGGCAGGGCCGCTGGGGCCGAGTGCACCGGGGCCGATGGCACGGCGAGGTGGCCATCCGTCTCTTGGAGATGGATGGCCACAACCAGGATCACCTGAAGCTGTTCAAGAAGGAGGTGATGAACTACCGGCAGACACGGCATGAGAACGTGGTGCTCTTCATGGGTGCCTGCATGAACCCACCCCAACTGGCCATCATCACCAGGTAAGCTGCCCATCCCTGGCTGGCCATGGGTAGGGGGTGGGCAGCTAGCCTTCTCCTCCCTGAGAGCCCTGGAGCCACTCTGGAAGGAAGTAAAGGATTTTAGAGAGAGATACAAAGAAGAAAACAAAAAATGGAATATAGTTTCCCCCACTCACAACCTCACTGACATTGAAAAACAAATAAAGCCAGGGATAGGGGTTGCACATCTGTAATCCCAGCTTTTTAAAGGCTGAGGCAAGAGTCACAGCCAGTAGCTTTGCTTGCCTGGTTCTCATTCTCTGAGATTCCAAGACTCTAGAAACTTTTCCTAAAAAGTCCTCCTTCCTAGGTGACATTGTCCAAAAAAGAAATGCACTCCTTACCTGACTTATATAACTGTAACCCCTCTGTACATCACCTTTATGGTAACAATTTAAAAAAGGAAAAAGCTGGGCCCTTCTGGCTTACACCTGTAATCCTAGCCACTCAGGAGGCTGAGATCTGAGGATCGTGGTTCAAAGCCAGCCCAGGCAGAAAAGTCTGTGAGACTCATCTCCAACTAACCACCAGAAAATCAGAAGTGTGGCACTGTGGCTCAAAGTGGTAGAACACTAGCATTGAGCAAAAGAGCTTAGGGATAGCGCTCAAGGCCTTGAGTTCAAGCCCCAAGACCCAAATGTGTAAAAAGTTCTTCTTCCCTAGGTTACTGACAGCCTTTGGAAAAAAAGGTTCTTCTTCATCCTGGCTTTCAGATGTGGTGCTAGTGAACACCCCAGAGCATAAGCTCCTTTCTCATCATCACGCTTACACTCTTTTTTTTGGGGGGGGGGGTCAGGTCGTGGGACCTGAACTCTGGGCCTGGGCGCTGTCCCTCAGCTCTTCAACTCAAGGCCAGCGCTCTACCACTTGAGCCACAGCGCCACTTCCAGCTTTTTTCTTTTTGCTTATGTGGTGCTGAGGAATCGAACCCAGGGCCTCAGGCATGCAAGGCAAGCGTTCTACCACTGAGTCACCTTCCCAGCCCCCTACACTTACACTCTGACAGCCACCCTGTGGCCTTTTCCCTTCTTGATGGCAGGACAGGCCTGGAGAACAAGTGCGTGCGTGCATTCGTGCATGCGTGCATTCGTGCATGTGTGTGTGTGTGTGTGTGTGCGCGTGCGTGCGTGCGTGCATGTGTCTAATCATCGGGCCAAGTCCCAGCTAGAATCAGTATTGGGCTTGTTTAAAGAACACATATTCTAGTCAAGCTAGTGGTGCATGCCTATAATCTCAGCTACTTGGGATATGGAGATCAGAAGGATCTGGGTTGGAAGCTAGGCTAAGCAAAATTTAAGTGAGACCTCATCTGAGTCAAAAGCCAGGCATAGTTGTGTAGCTCCTAGCTATGGGGAAGTATAGATAGGCAGATTGTGGTCTAGGTAGCACTCCTCTCCCTCAGAAAAAAATCTTAAGACCTTATCTAAAAAAAAAAATAACTAAAGCAAGACCTGGAGGTGTAGCTCAAATAGTAGAGTGCTTGCCTGGCTTGTGCAAGGTCTTGGGTTCAAACCCCAGCCACCTACCCCCCTCCCCCAAATACACACATTCTTTGGCTCATGTAAAGGATAGAAAGTCCTCAAAAAGCAGCAAGCACAGCCAGCTACCAGTGGCTCATGCCTGTAATCCTAGCTACTCTGGAGGCTGAGATCTGAGGATCACAGTTCAAAGCCAACCCAGACAAGAAAGCCCATGAGACTCTTACCTCCAGTTAATCACCCCAAAAAACAAAAATGGAGCACACACACACACGCACGCACGCACGCACGCACGCACGCACGCACGCACGCACGCACAACTTCCTTATTGGCTCCACAGGAGTGAGGTCAGGTTGCACCTGCCCCAGACCTCTTGACTGTACCCCACCACTCTCTACAGCTTCTGCAAGGGGAGGACCTTACACTCCTTTGTAAGGGACCCCAAGACATCCCTGGACATAAACAAGACAAGGCAGATCGCTCAGGAGATCATTAAGGTAAGAGCACATCCAGCAGGAGGGTGGTTTCCTTCCTGCTCATCCCAGGGTCCTTGCCTCCTCCTCCTCCTGACACATCATTCCCTGTCATCTTGGCTTTGCACTGTTCTGTCTCTCCTAGCTGGGTTCCTCAGGGTGGGACCCTGTCTCCTCCCCTCTGAGTCTCTCCTGTCCACTGGGTCAGCATTAATAAAACAATTTGTTGAAGAAGAGCAGAGCAAGCTCTAAAGACAGTATGATGCCTGGTCACACAAGCTGTGAGACCTTGGACAGGTTGTTTTAGCCTCTCTGGGAAATGGAGATAGTGTTAGAACCTCCCTGACTGGATCAGTGCATAGACAAAATGCAGTTATCACCGGAGCATTTGGCACTGTCCTGTGAGGAATTGCTATAATCCATGGTGGGAAATGGGAAGCTGTTTACTTCTGGGGCACAGAAGACCCCACTTGCTACCTTCAAGTTTCCAAAGCCAAGTTACTTGAAGGCAAGTCCTTGGGTGCAGGAACTCAGGCAGCTTCTCTGTCATCCTTTTAAAAAGCAATTAAAAAAGAGTGAAATAAAAACTTATGTATTGCTTTAAAACAACAAACAGACCCAAGTAAAAACTAGGACCTGGGAAATGGTTCTGTGGCTCAAGTGGTAGAGCGTTAGCCTTAGCAAGAAAGTGCAAGGACCTAAAAGTCTTATTCCTGACTTAAACGGACACTCCACCAGGCCATATCTGCTGTATCCCACAGGATATGTGCTTTGGTATTCATTGAAGTAGAACATTCCAATTCTATCAACAACCAGTGGCAATGGCATCTTGATCCTAATTCGCTTCTTTTCTTGGGAATTTCTTTGTTCTCGTCCTTTTGCCCTTCTTTGAGAACTGCTCTATTTTTTTAGATATATGTTTTGTTTTGTTTTGTTTTGTTTTGTTTTGGGGGAGTAATAGGGGGAAGGTCGGTCCTGGGGCTTGAACTCCAGGCCTAGGCGATATCCCTCAGCTCTTCAGCTCTTGAGCCACAGCACCATGTCCAGTTTTCTGGTGGTTTATTGGAGATAATAGTCGCACAGAGGGCTGGAAAGGTGGCTCAGTGGTAGAGTGCTTGCCTTGTATTCATGAGGCCCTGGGTTCGATTCCTCAGTACCACATAAGCAGAAAAAGCCAGAAGTGGCACTGTGGCTCAAGTGATAGAACACTAGCCTTGAGCTGAAGAGCTGAGGGACAGCGCCCAGGCCCAGAGTTCAGGCCCCAGGACCAAGTTTAAAAAAAAAAAAAAAAGAGTCATGGACTTTCCCGACCAGGCTGGCTTTGAACCGTTATCCTCAAATCTCAGCCTCCTTAATAACTAGGATTACAGGCGTGAGCCACCAGCACCTGGCCTGGATATATTTAAGTTATCTAGCTCCTTTCTTTTTTTTTTTTTTTTTCTGTCAGTCGTGGGGCTTGACTCTGGGTCTGGGCACTGTCTCTAAGCTCTTTAGCTCAAGGTGAGTACTCTATCACTTTGTGCCACAGTGCCACTTCTGGTTTTCTGGTGGTTTATTGAAGATAACAGTCTCATGGACAAAGCCTGCCTGGGCTGGCTTTGAACTGTGATCCTCAGGTCTCAGCCCCCTACTCAGGGGCCTCCTTTCTTATATCTTGTTACTCTGCTTATACCAGTCCACTAAATTCTTGATAAAACCTGATTCCATGTGCTCCTTTCATTTTTGATTAAGATCCTAGTTCACATATTGCTTCAATTGTTATGGTTTCTTGAGTTGTAGTGCTAGTCAGCCCAAATAATAATTTCATTAATAAACTATTTCTTAATTAAAAAAAAAAAAGTTCAGGGACAGTACCCAGGCCCTAAGTTCAAGCCCTAGAACCAACACACACACACACACACACATACACACGCGCACACACACACACGAACTTTGTGAGTAGGATTTCCTCTTTCTTTACTTCTTTTTACTTGCTTGTATTAAAAAGCCATCTACTACCAACTTCCTCACATTTTTTTCCACTACTGTCCCTTTCCTTCCTTTTCGCCTCCCCGCTGCTCTTCCTTCATCCTTTCTCTTTCTCCTTCCTTCCCTTTCTTCCACTGCCTGCTTTGTGTATGTATTGTCTTTAGGAAGGAATAGTGCCAGGCACTGGTGACTCATACCTATAATCCTAAGTATCTAGAAGGCTGCCACTGAGTCTGGATGTGGTGGTTTGTGCCTCTTATCCCAGCAGGGGGGGTGAGATGCACAGGGACTAGGTGCGAGGCATGCCTGTCATCCTAGCTACATAGGAAGCCTGACAAAGGTGATTGTGCCCTGGGCAATAAGTGAAACCCTATCTCAAAAATAACCAACACAAATCAGGGCTGGAGGCCTGGTTCAGCAAGCCCAAGGACAGTTCAAACACCAGTCTTGTCCACCCCCCTCCTCCCCCCCCAAAAAGGGAAAAGATAATCATAATGACAACTGTGTACAAACTAGGAGTTCCTCATGATGGTTCCCTGTGGCTAAGCTGATGACTTATACCAATGAGGATCAAAGCCAAGGATACCCCCCTCCTGTCTTCCCTGTGGTCTGTCACTTTTCAGGATGGCCAGTAGGAGCTACAGATAGAATGATTTTGATTTTTCACAGCAAACTTGGAAGTCCTCGCTCCCTGTGTCTGCCCACTGAGTCATGTTGACTATCCATCTGGCTGATGGCAGGGCCTAGGAGGAACATGACTGAGGGATTTCTGCCAGGCCAGAAGCCACCTCTCTGCTGGCTTATCTTTCCTGCCAACAACCCCAGCCAGTATGGCTGATCTTTATATACTTCTGGATCTCCCTGCTCCACTAGTCACCTGGCCACACATCCTGCCTTATCTAAGGTGACTGTGACTACATAGTGGCATGAAAAGAGCTAAGCTGTGCTACAAACTGCTGTGTGGCTTGGGCCGGTGACTTTCTCTTCCTACGCCTCCTTGCCCCCTCTGTAAAGGGGTTTATGTGTTTATAAGATCGTGAGGATGAAATGAGCCCGGTGCCTGACCAAGAAAGAAACTCGGTCGCCACCACTCATGTTTACCCTACCCTGATGCGAGACTCCCATCTTCCAGGGCATGGGCTATCTTCACGCCAAGGGCATCGTGCACAAAGACCTTAAGTCTAAGAACGTCTTCTATGACAATGGCAAGGTGGTCATCACAGACTTCGGGCTGTTTGGGATTTCGGGTGTGTTCCGAGAGGAGCGGTGAGTTGGTCTTGGGTATATGGATGGGACAGGAGGAGTGGGTGGGCCCAGGCTCAGGGCCCTGTAGCTGTGCCACTGAGGAGTGGCACACCCTGTAAGGAAGGACCCATGGATTCCATCCTAGTGGTTCTAGTCTAGAATCCAGCCTTGGGAGAGGTTCAGGTCCTTTGTGGCTCTTGATTCTCACACTGACCCCCATGGGATCTATGACTTATCTAACCTGGCTGCTCCATCAAGAAAGAATGCTCAATTTCATGTGATGCTGGGTGCCAGTGGTCATGCCTGTAATCCTAGCTACTCAGGAGTCTAAGATCTGAGGATCTTGGTTCAAAGCCAGCCCAGGCAGGAAAAGTCTATGAGACTCTTATCTCCAATAAACCACCAGGAAACGGGAAGTGGCTCAAGTGGTAGAGTGCTAGCCTTGAGCTGAAGAGCTGAGAGACAGTGCCCAGGCCCAGAGTTCAAGCCCCACGACCAACAACAACAAAAAAGCCAGTGTCAGTGGCTCATGCCTGTAATCCTAGATACTCAGGAGGCTGAGATCTGTGGATCATGGTTCAAAGCCAACCTGGGCAGGAAACTCCCTGAGACTCTTATCTCCAATAAACCACTAGAAAACTAGAAGTGGTACTGTGGCTCAAGCAGTAGTGGGCTTGCCTTAAGATAAAGAGCATAGGGACAGTGCTCAGGACCAGAGTTCAAGCCTGACGACTGACACCAAAAAAAAAAAAAAAAAAAAAAAAAATTCATGTGATGTTGAAGGGACTGGAGAGATGAGGAAGCGCTGGAAGAGTGTCAGCCAGGGCAGGAAGCTACCAGACCAGTTTGAATAAGGGCTCAGCTCCTGGGTAGCTCCCTGCCTACCATCCTCAGACATCCCTTCCTAGCTGAGCTCCTTGCTGTTTTCTGAGATGGTTCCCCAAGGTGGAAGTGCCCATCAGATCAGTGTGATGCACTTGGTCACTTGCTCTGCACTATATGGGGATAATTTTGCTGGCCAAGCGGTGGGTGTATGCCTGGCAGTCCTCCGTTGCATGCTGAAAGCCTGTTCTGGTCCTGGCCTCCAGGCGAGAGAATCAACTGAAGCTATCCCATGACTGGCTGTGCTACCTGGCCCCGGAGATCGTGCGGGAGATGACCCCTGGGAAAGATGAGGACCAACTGCCATTTTCCAAAGCTGCTGATGTCTATGCATTTGGGTGAGTAGGTACTCAGAGACCAAAGTGTAGCCCCGAGAGATCCCCTGGTGATTGTTGGGGCAGGGAGCCTGGCCTTTGGAATGGAAACATACCTGGTTCTGAACTGTGATTCTGCTGCTTGTTGGCTAAGTGACCATGTCCTGACCCTCTGCCTCCCAGCAGAGGGCTCTCTGCCATGAGGAGAACAATAGCGCCTCCTACAGGGTGGTCACACAGGCCTTGGACCTTAACTAACTGGGTCTCCACAGGACTGTTTGGTATGAGCTACAAGCAAGGGACTGGCCCTTTAAACACCAACCTGCAGAGGCCTTAATCTGGCAGATCGGGAGCGGAGAAGGAGTGAAGCATATCCTGGCCTCTGTCAGCCTGGGGAAGGAAGTCAGCGTGAGTAACCACCTGCTCTGGGAGTGGGAAAAAGTATTGGACAATGGGCTGGGGCTTGTGACCCAGCTGTCTGGGAAAGGACCCCCAAGAGTCTGTACCATTTGAAGAGATCAAAAGCATACTCCTGGGCTGGGAATGTGGCTTAGTAGTAGAGTGCTTACCTAGCATTCACGAAGCCCTGAATTCGATTCCTCAGTACCACCGAAATAGAAAAAAGCCAGAAGTGGCACAGTGGCTCAAGTGGTAGAGCACTAGCCTTGAGTACAGAGAGGCTGAGGGTCAGAGCCCAGGCCTTGAGTTTAAATCCCAGGACTGGCAAGAAAAAAAAAATACTGCTGGGCACTGGTGGCTCAATCATGTAATCCTAGTTACACTGGAGGCTGAGATGTGGAGGATCATGATTTGAAGCCAGACAGAAAAGTCCATGAGACTTCATCTCCAAAATAATCACCAAAAGGCTGGCTGAAGGCATAGTTCAGATACTAGAGCACCAGCCAAGCAAGCCAAGTGAGTGCAAGGCTCTGAGTTCAAACGCCAGTGTTGGCAAACAAACAAACATAGTTACTGAAATTGGAGAAACACAGGGAAGCATAAAGAAGAAAATGAAAACTGTCCACTGTCACCTCATAGTCAACTCTTGTCTGAATTTCCTTCTAGTCTTTTTGTTGTTGTTGTTAGTTGTTGGGCCTTAACTATGGGCCTGGGTGCTGTCCCTCAGCTCATCAGCTCAAGGCTAGCACTGTACCACTTGAGCCACAGCGCCACTACCAGCTTTTTCTACTTATGTGGTGCTGAGGAATCAAACCCAGGGCCTCATGCTTGCCAGGCAAGCACTCTACCACTGAGCCACTTTCCCAGCCCCTCCTTCTAGTCTTTAAGATAATTATTTAAATTGACTTCTAGGATAAAAAAGAGTAATGCCTTAAGTATTACTTACATAAAAGTTTATAGTTTAGCCAGGTGCTGGTGGCTCACACCTGTCATGTTAGCCACTCAGGAGGCTGAGATCTAAGGATCACGCTTCAATGCCACCCCCAGCAGAAATGTCCATGAGACTCTTATCTCCAATAAACCACCAGAAAACCAGCAGTGGAACTTTGGCTTGAATGGTAGAGCACTAGTCTTGAGCTGAAATGCTGAAGGACAGCGCCCAGGTCCTTCTCAGTGAACTTCCACATTTTTTTTTTTTTTTTTTTGCCGGTCATGGGGCCTGAACTCTGGGTCTGGGCGCTGTCTCTCAGCTCTTCAGCTCAAGGCTAGCGCTCTACCACATGAGTCGCAGCGCCACTTCCGGCTTTTTTCTTTTTGCTTATATGGTGCTGAGGAATCGAACCCAGGGCCTCATGCTTGCAAGGCATGCACTCTACCGCTGAGCTACCTTCCCAGCCCCTTCCACATTTTTTTTTTTTTTTTTTTTTTTTTTGTCATGGGGCTTGAACTCTGAGCCTGGGCTCTGTCCCTCAGCTCTTCAGCTCAAAGCTAGCACTCTACCACTTGAGCCACAGCACCGGTTCTGGTTTTCTGGTGGTTTATTGGAGATAAGAGTTTCATGGATTTTCCTGCCCAGGCTGGCTTTGAACTGTGATCCTCAGATCTCATCCTCCTGAGTAGCTAGGATTATAGGCGTGAGCCACCAGCGCCCAGCAAACTTCCACATCTTTTACTGTCTTTTGTGTCTTCTGTCGTTAGCTACCAGCTACCAGATCTAACACCTGGGGAATTTTCCCGATTTTTGTCTCCAAACATGTCTCATATCTTGGTTTGGAAATTATATTTGCATTGTCAAGCCCTCCTTCCTTCGTGTGTGTGTGTGTGTGTGTGTGTGTGTGTGTGTGTGTGTGTGTGTGTGTGTGTGTGTGTGTGTGTCTGTGTGTGTGTGTGTGTGTGTGTATTTGCCATCACTGGTGCTTGAACTCAGTTATTTGAGTTACAGCTATGTGAGCCACCAGCACCTGGCTTAATTACTTTTTTTTTTTTTTTTTTTTTTTTGTCGGTCCTGGGGCTTGAACTCAGGGCCTGGGCGCTATCCCTGAGCTTCGTTGTGCTCAAGGCTAATACTCTACCACTTGAGCTGCAGCACCACTTTCAAATCTTTCTGCATAGTTTATTGGAGGTAAAAGTCCCACAGACTTTCATGTGCAGGCTGGCTTTGAACCATGATCCTCATATTTCAACCTCCTAAGTAGCTAGGATTACAGGTGTGAGCCACTGGGGCCCAGCTGGTGAATTTTTTTTTTTTTTTAATTGTACCATGGTCTTGTTTTATGATAGAGTAGCTGCTTCACACACCTATGTTATCCAGAGACAGGGCTTTGGTCTGCTCACCTTTGGTCTCATCTGATTTGCCTATTACAACAGGGAAGCCCATGCCATCCAGTTGTATTTAACAACAAAAACCTCGGGGCTGGGAAGGTGGGTCAGTGGTAGAGTGCTTGCCTTGCATACATGAGGCCCTGGGTTCGATTCCTGAGCACCACATAAGCAAAAAGAAAAGAAGCCGGAAGTGTTACTGTGGCTCAGGTGGTAGAGCGCTAGCATTGAGCTGAAGAGATGAGAGACAGCACCCAGGTCCAGAGTTCAGGCCCCATGACTGGACCCAGAAACAAAAACAAAAACAAACAAACAAAAAAACGAAAACCTCTGGTGCTGCTCTCAGTGGGCTGGTGCTTTGGACTGATCCTATGCCCAGGCCTGACTCACACTCAGGTGGTTGTTCTGCATGGCAGGGCCCCAGAGTGCCCTGCACACGCACATGGATCCTGAGAATAGATAGCAGATTGCCACCGTGAGTCTTGGGAGTGGTCGGGACAGCTGTTCTGGGCTCAGCTGCTGCCTCCATATCTAGTCCTCCCTTCAGCCTCCATTTCTGACAACACTGAGGCTCCTCCACTCCACAGTAGCCCCAACTCCACATCTTCTGAGCACCTAGCAATTCACCAGTAAAAACTGCCTTCAAAAAGCATCCAGGGCTGTGAATGTGGCTTAGTGGTAGAGTGTGCCTGACGCCCCAGGTTCGATTTCTCACTACCACATCAACAGAAACAAATGTAAGTGGCACTGTGGCTCAACTGATAGAGCTGCTGCCTTGAGCAAAAGGAGCTCAGAGACAGTGCTCAGGGCCTGAGTTCAAGTCCCAGGATTAGACAAAAAAAAAGCCAAAAAAATTTGTTGGGACCAAAAACCATCCATCCTCTTTTCTGATCTTTCTGTTCAAGTTGGTTGCTGTTATTGGGGAGGAAGGTCTAGGGAAAAGAGCAGATAAAGTAATGCAGTTCATCCATGGAAGCCTGGAAGTTCTTACGGGATAATTACTTCTCAGCATTTTGTGTCCACCGGAGGTCACCAGCTCAGACCCTTGAGGACAGTCAAGAGACCCTTTGTGAGTGCCCCAGCACACACACCACTGATGGCAGCTCCATTTTCAGGAGATCCTGTCCGCCTGCTGGGCTTTTGACCTTCAGGAGAGACCCAGCTTCAGCCTGCTGATGGACATGCTGGAGAAGCTGCCCAAGCTAAACCGACGGCTCTCCCACCCCGGGCACTTCTGGAAGTCAGCTGAGTAAGTACCCTTTAGTGAGCTAGACATGCCGTCTAGGCTCTGAGGTCTTAAAGGACATCCTCTGTTATGTCCATGCCAGAGTTTGATTTGAGGAGCACAGAGGAATGCCAAGGTTCCATTGGCCCAATGGGTGGACGACTCCCCATGACAGGCATGCTCCTCCAGTTTGCTCTGTGAACATCTATCACTGTTACCAGATCAGTACAGATTCTGGGCCCAGACTGGGCCAGAGTGAGTTAGAGGCCAAAGTCACCTAGATACTGAGAAACCCACACAGCAGGCTATATCAGTACCACTAAAGATGGCGCTGACTCATACAGCCATTGATAATGAAGAGCTAGCCACCTGTTTGAGACCATATCACAACACATGTTGTAGCCTGGATGCCACAGCCCTTCCCTTCTTAATTACAGGACCCTTTGCACCAAGCATCAGGGCTGTCTCCCCTCTCTTTCTTGTTCCTTTTCTCCTTTGTTTCTCTTGCCACTTTTCCAAGAATACTCTGGACTCAAGGGAAGGGGAAAAAGCCAGATGTCAATGGCTCATGCTCATAATACTAGCTACTCAAGAGTAAGATCTGGATGATCATAGTTCAAAATGAGCCCACGCAGAAAAATTCTTGAGAATCATCTCCAATTAACTAGCAAAATGCTACACTGGTGGCATAGTTCAAGTGGTAGAGACTGGCAGGGGGGAAAAAAAAAACTTCTTTGAAATGGTCAGATCCTCTTTTAGCTTGTAAAAATATTGGCTTGCATACTTTATCAAGTCCTTTCTCAAAGAGAGGCCCAGCAGGAGTCCCCCAAACGAGATATAAGAATTCACTCAAAAATACAACCAGTTGTGGGAAATCTGGAGGACCAGGTAGGTAGGTTAGTGAATGCTCTATCTTATGATGCAGTATGAGGTTCAGTATTGGTCAGAGGCTTAGCACCGGTCGAGCACCCCTCACCTACAATGCTGTGCATGCCTGCTTACATACCTGAGGATACCCAGATGATGGCTGCACTGGACCCCTACCAAGAAGGACTTTACTGTTTAGCTGGGATCAAGATGAGCAGACCCACTGAAGCAAAGCCTCCACATGGCAAGGCTCTGTCTCATCCTGTCTGTAGCCCAGTGGTGAACACAGTGCCAAGAGTACTTGGCCAATAAATGTGTGAATGAATGTGCCAGTGATTAAGACCCGAGGCCCTGTAGGTGTTCTAATGCGGCCTCTCTGTCCACATGGGGGACTGGAGAAAGGTCTCTAGGAGCTGCTGCTCATTGGAGCTGGGTGAACAGGTGACATCCCTGCAGGCATGGAGCATGGGCTTCTCTGGAAGTGGGGTATCCAGGCCAACTCTGATCTGCTCCTGCAGATCCTGGACCTCTCTGTGCAGCCTGGGCCCTGGCTTTGTTATCCGCAAGAAAGAGGGCTCACCAGGTGGGTGCTGGCATTAGAGGATGACTCTTATTCTCTGAAAACCAAACAGCCACCGTGTCTGGTCCCAAATAGAAACTGAGTCATAAATGGGACTGTGATGGGCCTGAAGTCACCAGTTCTGGCTCTTTAAGGGAAGAGGAGTAGCACATCTGAATCAGCCTGGGGCCAAACTTCTTGTTCATTTCACTTTTCTGCACACTTGGCTTCTAATTCTCATTTTCTCTTTTCTTTCCCATTGGCCTTTTGGGTGTTTTGTTTTGTTTTTGTTTTCATTTGGGGGATGGAAATGCTCTGTCCTGTCATCTCTCCCTGTCCTACCATCCTGACTCCTCCACCTGCTGCCATCACTCACCTGCTGGGTTGATGGGTTGGACCGAATTCTTCCACTCCTGGCGAAATGGTCACGGGCACTCCCAGTCGCTGGCGGAGCCGCTACTACGGGAAAGGACGTTATAACGGTCACCCTGACTTTAAGAACGCCTGTCCAGTTCTGGAGGAATAGTGTGTTCTGTCATTTCCCTCGTGCCCTGCCTGTGTGTGGTTGTGCCATTGCAAACCTGCTTTCTGCTGTGTCTCTGCACCCCAGCTTCTCACAACCGTGGTTTTCTCCCCCTAATCTGATGTGAGGTCCTGCCACCATACCTGCCACCACAAGGATTGTGTTCCTCACAGTGGGTGACAGAGACCATAGCATGGGGCAGGGTCTCCATCTGCACCACAAGTGGACACATGGCTAGTTTCAGCAGAGAACAGAGTTTGGATCATTGATCCAGTCAGAGCTCAGAAGAAGAGAATCAAGGGAGCAGAAGCAGTGCGCTCCGAGAAGTCAATTTTGGGGGTCCAGGCTGAGGGGCCATGGGAGGCATGGAGGGCTCTAGAGAAGTGGCCTGTGGCTGTGCCTTGCGGAAACTTGAAAGGTTCCTTATGCCCAGCTCCCTTCCAGGCTTGCCCTGCTGTCCACCTAGCAGGTAGAGGAGGAGGAGTCCCTTTCTTTGCTGGAAAGAGGACCCCCTGCCTGGTGGCTGTGGCCAGTCCTCTAGTCCCCAGCTCCCTGTGGGCTCTGGTTCTAACCTGTTCTCCCCTTCTCTGTCCTCTAGGTTGTAGGCCTGGTTGCCTTGCATGCACCGGGGGCTGTCTTCCTCCTAATCAACAATGGCTCTGCGACTTCTGCTAACACAAAATGCCAAGCAGGCACTAACCCAGGGGATGCCATCTCTGCTGCTCCAATCTTCTCTCTCCAGTCTTCTTGTGCTGTTTGTAACATGGCCCCTCCCTCTCCACGTGTGCCTGCATCGCTGCCGGTGGAGGATCGTATTAACTGGTACCCTGCGAGGTGGAGCAGCCTGTAGCCACCTTCCCAGATGGCGCTTTCCCTTCTGAGGGCTGCTCTTGCTTTTGTTTGATGGCCCTGTCACCCCACTAACCCCTTTGAGCCTCCACTGAATGTCCTGGGAGGGAAAGGGTGGCGTCTAACTCTGGGATCTTATCCCATAGGGAGTGGAGTGGTTCCAGAGCTTCCCTCTCTTTGGTCCTGTCACTGTCTCCTCTGGAGAGCTAGAACAGTAGGCGCAAAATGTCCTGTTGCTGTGAAAAACACCAGCTCAAAAGGGCTCTGTCCTTAAGAGCACACTCAGAAAACCTATCCGAAAGTAGAGTGATGTTTGGTTCCAGACAGCCACCAAGTTGCTCCCTTTACATCTGCCTGGGCCTCCACAAACTGAAAAGATCTCTGCCATTGGGCTCTGGGAGTCTTCCCCTCAACCTCCCAGTGGAGCCCATGTTGGAGCAGCATCCCATTTCTAGAAGGAGCAGGTGAGGTCAGCACTGCCGGTGCTGGGGCTCAGGTTTCTCTCCCAGTCTCACATGGAGCAAGTGCGGTCTGGGCAACCAGTGAGGCAGAGACGATTATGCCACGACCCTGCCCTGCCCCAGGAGGGGGGCACGGCTGAGGCCCAGGACTCGGGGTGACCAGCAGCTCTGCCAAAGCCGCAGGTCAAATGATCATTCCACTGGATGGGACCAGCTCCGCTGCGGAGCTTCTGGAACTAGCCCATTCCTTAGCCTGTGCCACCCTAACTCTGGTCAAGACCAGCTGGGCCATAACTCATGTTTCTGTTCCTCTCCACAGCATGAACAGCAGTAAAGGGGTCCCCCGCTTTGAAAGGTTCGGCCTGGGTGCCCTGGAGTCCAGTAATGCAAAGATGTAGCCGCTGGGCCCCTTGTGCTGCCCATTCTTTTCTTTTCCTAACTGTGTTTTTAAAACACACAAGCCACCACCATGACAAAAAGTAAAAATACTAAAAGCCACTCCATCTGCCCAGCACTGCAAACCAGGACAGGAGACTCTATTCAGGCTGGGGCCCGGAGACAGAGCCCCGCCTGCTGTTAAAGATGGCCCCACACCAACCAGACCTGTCCCGACCGACAGCACATGTTTACACGAACGTTTCTGCCGAGCGAACTCAACGTTTTACAATAGGTAATAATAAACAATGTATGCTTACGTGCACTGGCAGTGTGGGATGGCAGAGGTGGCCATCCCCATTGGAAGGATCCTGTAGCAGAGCCTAATGCTGGGCCAGAAGGAAGAAGAGCGTTGTGATTGTGGTTGCTTTGGGCTGCAGAGCGGGGGATATGAGGTCTGACCTGGTCTTGCTTTGGCCCTAACTGCCCTGGGTCGAGAATCTCCCTCTGAGAGATTCTTCCTGCGTCCTATCAGAGAGACACAGTTCCCTCATCCCCCCAGAGAAGACCCCAGAGAGGATCCAGAGAAGCTGGATCACAGAGGGCAGGAGTTCTTAGAGAGCTGGATTCACCTTCTAACCCCTGTAATCCAGACTGCCCTTGCTGGAAAAGTAGAGACAGAATCCTAGTGATGCCTGAGGGTCTGGTGACTCCCACTCAGGGTTTCTACTACAAGGCAGAGAGATAGCCATGCATTTTTAGAGCTCTCTTTCATGAAGCCCCAGGCAGTCACTAGAGCTGTGGGACCCAGGGCCTCCTCCCAGTGCCTGGCCCAAACTGAGCACTAACCTGTAGGTGCACCTGCACTGAGATGAGAACGGAGAAGATGGTACAAAGAGACAGAAGTAGACAGCCAGCAGGTATCTGAGGCCCCCCACCTCCCCCCCAGGCTTCTCAGTGACTCTGGCGGACACTTTAGAAACCCATTGTTAGCCATGCTAGAATGTTCCAGAACTACTCACCTCTTCTCATTCACCTTAGCCCACCTCTGCTGCTTTCCCTGAGCTCAGATACAGGCACTCTTTCCTCCAGACCCTCCTAGCAAGCCGCCTCTCTGCACAGCCTCTCCGGCAGTCTCAGGCCTTCTGCCTGTGTCCATGCAAAGCAGCGGGAGGCTAGACCTGAGAGCCAGCTGGGCGTCACGTGACCTCTGCCGCCCCCACTAGAAACTGCTGCCCACAGACTAGAGTTCCCAAAGGCAGAGGGCCTCAAGTAGAGATGAAGTTCGGTGGCCTCCACAGCCCGAAAGAAAAAAAGTAATGGAAGGGGAGTTGTGACTGGAGTCAGGACCACAGGTTTGGGTTTCAAATAAGGGCCCCCACCCCCCTTATTTGGGACTATGTGGCTCCAGCCTCTTCCAGTTCAACTCACCCAGCAAGTCCCAGTCTTCACAGCCTTCCCCACCAGCTGGGGTCCAGATGTTCCTTAACTCAGCCCTCTGCTGAGAATCTGTGGAGTTGCCTCTACAAGTAGATATGTGCATATGCGTGTGCACATGCACGCGCATGCACACACACACACACACACACACACACACACACACGGCCTTGGAGAGCACAGCTTACACAGTGCTATATGCACCCAGGGACAGTGGCGTCTTCACCCAGGAGGTGTGGTAGGAAGAGGGAGGCACTGTAAGCCAGTGGCCTATTGTTTGACCTCATCCTTTTGGCTCTCAGTCAGCCCTTGCTGTCACCTCCTATCCCCAAACCAAACTGTGTGGCTGTCTCATGCCTGACTTTGCCCTCTGGGGCTGTATAGCCGCTAAGCAAGTCAAGTGAACTCAGTTCCTCCCCTTTCCCAGACCCTGGGCCACCATGGGGTCACAGCAGACCCACAGGAAGGGAGTCCGGGTCTGGCTTTGTCTGATGGCAGCCACAGCCAGCTCTCGCTGAGCCTCTGCAGCGTGTGTGGTCTTATGCATGTGTTGGGATCCAGAGACAGATAGAAGTGGTCACAGTTCCACATTCAGGAGCTGCCTGTCTTTCTAAGGGCCTAGTATCTGCCAGAAACCCAGGGGCCACTTGGCCCCCAGTTTGGAACTGAGGTACTAGGAACCCTCCTCTACTCCCAGACCTAAGCAACACCTCTAGCTGTTCCAACCACCTCTGCTCTGCCTGTCATTTAAGGAAGTTCCCCACAATGGTCCCTTCTCCCTTTTTTATTTAAGCAACTGTGAATTGAGGTGAGGAAGGTGTGCTGGGCCTTCTGTGTGCTTTCCCTGCCTGTCTCGGAGACACACGAAGGACAGCAGATACTGTGAATCCAGTCCCCGCGGCCCGCGGTGAAGGGGATGGGAAAGGCCCGGGGCTGTGCCGCGGGGAAGACGGTGCTCCCCCCAGGGTGGCAGTAGAGCCCAAACTTTGGCACCTCCGGCCTCACCTCTGAGACCTTTCACCCCCCAGAGCTGCAGTCCCCCCAGGTTTCTCTGATTGCTGTCTTGAATCCTCGCTGAGTTCTTAGTGAACAGTATATAGCAGAGTGGATCTCTCCATGTCTCCAGTTTACTCTCTGCTGCCCCATGGCATTTTTTTCTCATGGTCCCTTGAAGCCAGTGTTACTCTGTGGTGATGGGGTGGGGCGGAGACCCCAGCGGAGAGCCGTGGGGAGCCTGCACTGTGCTGTAGCATCGGTCGGGATGTCATCAGGGGCATTCCTAGCGTCTTCTGTGGCCACCAGGCACACATTGGCTTTTTGAATGTGATGTAAAATTTGTACAGTAAAAGTTTTTATATTTTCTATCCATCGTGTTTGTCTTCCAGAAATGCTTTAATTTAAATTAAAATGGTTAGTATTAACAAGTGTGCTGTATTGGTTTTATTTTGTTTGCTTCTGGTGTTGTTCTATCACTGGGAATGAATATACAACCCGTGTCCAGCAAGGTCACGGGGTAGGAATTGGGCTGCTTCATCTGGGAAGATAGATAAAAAGGTAAAATCTTTTTACCCAAGATCATACAGCTGTGGCAGCCAGTCCAGGTCTAAGCTGTGACTGACCTCCCTCTACCAGAAGCTGGGGAGCCCACTGGTCCAATATCCACTGGGCTCCTGCTGTGTTCAAAAGATAGTGCTGAGGTAGGGTTAGTGGCTCACACCTGTAATCCCAGCTCTAGAGGTAAGGCAGTAGATTTAAGATTTGAAGGCCACTTTAGGTCACAGAGTGAGTTTGTCTCAAACAAACATAAATAGTACAAAACCATGGACCATTGTTCTAGTATAGATCATAGAGTAGACAACAAATTTGTACCAGGCCGGGTGCTGGTGGCTCACACCTATCATCCTCGCTACTCAGAAAGCTGAAAGCTAAGGATCACAGTTCAAAACCAAACAGGCAGGAAAGTCTGTGAGACTTGTCTCCCATTAACCACCAGAAAACTAGAAGTAGAGCTGTGGCTCAAAGTGGGGCTGGACACTCAGGGCCAGGGCACTGTCCCTGAGCATTTTTGCTCAAGGATAGCACTCTACCACTTTGAACTTTTTGAACTGTGATGAAAAATATAGAAATTTGTAGAAATTAAGGAGCACATTTATAACCAGCGAATCAAGGCTGGGAATGTGGCTCAGTGGTAGAGTGCTTGCCTTGCATGCATGAGGCCCTGGGTTCAATTCCTCAGTACCACATAAACAAAAAGAAAAAAGGCAGAAGTGGCGCTGTGGCTCAAGTGGTAGAGGGCTAGCCTTGAGCTCAGGGACAGTGCCTAGGCCCTGATTTCAATCCCTAGGACTGGCAAAAAAAAAAAAAAAATCACCTTTTCATGAGCTAGAAACAGGATACTACTACATGTGAGAAATGACGTCGAAAACATGGGATTCAATAGTGGAAGACAGAAGTTCTTCCTCTACTATCAGGAATATGGCAAAGATGCATTTTAAACACTTCAGTTAGGTATAAGCCCAGAAGTTCCAACCAGAGCACTTAAGAAAAAGGACAGGCATTCAGGGTAAAAAGAAGTAAAATAAATAGCCAGGCACCAGTGGCTCCTCGCTGTAATCCTAGCTACTCAAGAGGCCAAGATCTGAGAATCGCAGTTCAAAGCCAACCTGGACAAGAAAGTCTAAGAGTCTCTCATCTCCAATAAACCACTCAGAAAACCGGAAGTGGCACTGTGGTAGAGTGCTAGCCTTGAGTTGAAGAGCTGAGGGACAGGGCCCAGGCCCAGAGTTCAAGCCTCATGACCAACCAAAAAAAAAAAAAAAAAAAAAACTAACTTAGAGCTAATAAATGAATGCAATAAAGTAGCAAAAAATGAACAAAAATAAAGTGCCTTTCTGTACACTAACAGTGAACAACCTGAAAAGGGAAACAATTCCACTTATAATTGCATTTTAAAAAGACTATTTTAGGTGGTAAGTTAGACAATGAAATGATAAAACATTGCTGAATGAAGGGACGCATACCACACTCACTGACTACAGCGACTCCTGGGGGATCCAGGGCCTGTGCCTTCGTTCCTGGAGGAAAGCGACTCACTTCGAGCTACCAGAAGAACGTGATTTTACAGGGGAATCTATGTGTCAAGACAAGAGCCAGGCTCATAACCATGTTCCTTCACTGCCTTTTACCTGGGTGATCCCAAGCTAGCCACTGTCCCCTTCTCTAAGAGGAAATGACATTTTTCTCATACAATTTTCTTGACAGTGAATGATTGTTGTTTTGTGCGAATAAGAACCAGTGTTGCCAGACTTCCCTCTTCCCTAGTTCTGTAGAAAACAGGACTCCCTTCTACCTTGCTCTTCTCATATCTTTGCATACAAAAGAGATAGAGCTGTTAGTCCTGCCACATTCCTTCTACCTATCTCAATCAGCCCTCCATGAGACTAGTGACCCCAGAGCCAGCAGCTGAGTCACATGCTGGCTTCCCACTCCACCCTGCTCTGAAGAGAAACCAGGAGACTAATTCTTGCAGAACCTCACCCATATTCCCTGCAACAGATGTTGGGTTAATGAAGGGAGGCCTCACTCCAGGGAAGCGGTGGTGGGGAAGGAGTCGGGGGCTGAAACTCTGGTTTGCAGCACTGACTTCAGCACTGGAAGTCTGGGCTGAGTCCAACTGTGTGATGTGGGTCCAGTTGCTTCACCTCTCGATACCTTCCTATCTTCCCGTTCTAGAATGGACATAATCAACTGGACCTACTTCATAAAGATGACAGAGGATTAAATGTAAGGCACCCAGAACAATCCTAGTGCATAGTAAATATTCTATAAATATTAACTTTTAATCACCACTGTGTGCTCTATGCTGGTCTAATTTCAGCTGTCCACCTGTCTTGCCCTTTGGAACCTGAGCCTCTGGTCCACCTTACCCTGCCAGAGCTATAGATTTGCAAGCCAAATACATGCTGTCAACGTTTCAAGATCCCAGGTTTTAAGCTAATACTTATGTAGCAATAGATCATCGAAACCCCAGCTTGATAAGTCAGCCCAGGGAGGAGCAGCCAGAAAGCAGCTCAGAAAAAGTAGCCAGTTGCTCAATTTTCTCGTGTGTCCAAGTGGGGGGCGTGGGGGGTGGAAGTGGAAAAGATCTGCACATAAAAGCCAGGCTACCCTGCTTCTTCGTGTTCTATAGCTCCTAACATTCAGGCTCTGATTCTTACATTTGCTCATTATTCAGTCTCATTGGACTGTTGGGAGCTTTATCAAAAATATGTAAAAAAAAAAAAAATCCCCTCATTGGGCACTGGTGGTTCATACCTGTAATCCTATTCAGGAGGCTGAGATCTAAGGATAACAGTTCAAAGCCACCTCAGGCAGAAAAGTCCATGAGATTCTTATCTCCAATTAAGCACCAAAAAAAAAAAAAAAAAAAAAGGTGTGGGGGGGGGGAGGACTGGGTAGCTTAAGAGGTAGAGCTCCAGCCTTGAGTGTAAAAGCTAAAAGACAGTGCCCAGGCCCTGAGTTCAAGCCCCAGAACTGGCATTTTTAAAAAAATCATGGTGTTCACTGGAGCACAGCACACCATCTGGTGTCAGGCAAACCCGGTTTCTTTTTCCTGTGGAGTGTTATAGTGTACAAAGAGGGTCTGTTCTCTAAAAGCCTAGTGGAAGGAATGATGGAAGAGCATTGGTGGTGTAAGCCAGTAACAAGGAGCGCACAGGGCAGACATCACTAGGTACGGACCATCAGTCTGGTTCCTCCAGCTGTATTGAAATTGAACCCAGAGAAGCGCATCACCAAGCTCACAAAGGCTTGGCTTAGGGCCTTCAAGACAAGGATACTGTGCTCACTTGATCTCAGGATCCTGCCAGTCCTGGGTCTTGAATTCAGGGTCTGAGCTTTGTCCCTGAGTGTTTCCCCTCTGTCTCTGTCTCTCTCTTTCTCTCTCTCTCTCTCAGTCTCTCTCTCTCCATTAAGATTTTATCACTTGGGCCACAGCTCCACTTCCAACTTAATAGTTAATTGGGGAGAAGAGTCTCGTGGACTTTCCTGCCTCTGCTGGCTTTGGACCCTGATCTTCAGATATCAGCTTCTGAAGTAGCTAGGATTAACATGCTGAGGCAGGGCCTGGAGGTCAGTCTCAGCTATTTGTTCACAGATGGCACTCTACCCTTGAGGCACACCTCTGGCTCCCGATTTTTGCAGGTTAATTGTAGTTAACAGTCTGTTAGCTGTGTCTGCCCAGCCTGGCTTCAGCTTCTACAACTGCTAGGATTATAGATGTGAGCCAGCACCTGGCTATAACCTCGAGAAACTCCCTTTTTCTGTGTTTCAAAATGTCCAGCTGAACACTAGAATGAGGGAGATTTACTAAACAAATATTTCTGTCAGTCACATGCTACATTTTCCAATTTCTCCTTTCCTGGTATATCAGCACCACTATTTAATCTGTTTCCTTAAATTAATCTTGTTTTTTTTTTTTAGCAGAAGAAAACAAAACAAACTTATTACGTACTTAGGACTAAGCCTGCATCCCTGTTCTAACAATTCTTCAGATATTGCATTTTCAACTCTTGTTTTTTTGTTATTGTTTTTGTTTCGTTGGTTTTTTTTTTTTTTTTTTTTTTTTGGTGCTAGTCCTGGGTGCTATCCCTGAGGGTTTTTTGTTTTTTGTTTTGCTCAAGGATAGTGCTCTACTATATGAGCCACAGCTCTACTTCTGGCTTTTTTATTTTTTGATAGTTAATGAGAGGTAAGAGTCTCAGAGACTTTCCTGCCCAGGCTGGCTTCAAACTATGATCCTCATCTCTCAGTCTCCTGAGTAGCTAGGATTACAGGCATTAGCTACTAGTACCTGGCTATGCATATCTATCTACCTATCTATCTCTCTATCTCATGTATGTGTAAATATTTTTTAATTTTAATTTTATTTTATTTTATTTTATTTTTTGTCAGTCCTGGGGCTTGAACTCAGCATCTGGGTTTGTCCCTGAGTTCAAAGCTAGTACTCTACCACTTGCTCTGCAGTACCACTTCTGGCTTTTTCTGAATAGTCTATTGGAGATAAGAATTTTATGGTTGGGAATGTGGCTTAGTGGTTTAGAGTGCTTGCCTAGCATGCATAAAGCCCTGGGTTCAATTCCTCAGTACCACATAAACAGAAAAAGGCAGAAGTGGCACTGTGACTCAACTGGTAGAGCACTAGCCTTGAGCAAAAGAAGCTCAGACCCTGAATTCAAGCCCCAGGACTGGCAAAAGAAGAAACAACCATGGGCTTTCCTGCCAGGGCTGGCTTTGAACAGTGATCCTCAGATCTCAGCCTCCGGAGTAGCTAGGATTACAGGCATGAGCCACTGGCACCCAGTTGTGGCTATATTTTTTAACTCTTGAATCACTCCCTTCTCCCTTCCTCCTCCTCCTCTTCCTCCCCCTCCTCTTCTTCAGACCGACCCCTGTGATAGATTTGGATAACTTCCTAAATAGTTTTGTTACCTTATACATGCTGCATTTTTGGAAGATGGAGACTGAGGAAAGTCCCAGTGGACTTGTAAATTACCTTTCCCGACGTTATTGTATATTTCACAAAGATCCCATCCTAAGACTGTCTTGGGTCTTTATATGGATTATATCTGTCCCTGCAAATTGAGACTCAACTGTGCTGGCTTCAAGGCAGAACTGGAGGGGTCTCCCTTTTGTCTTTTGTCACAGAAACAAAAATACCTAAGCGATTTGACCTGAGGAACTCCAGGAGGTCTGCATCAGACATAACTGGGTTTCATCCGCACTCTCTCTCCCCGTGTTGAGTCCTTCAGGACCACCGGCGCACAAAGGAATGGGCTGATGGGAATGGGCAATGACAATTGATTAGATGTGCTTAGAAATGAGATGGTAGCAGCAATGGTTGCCAGGTGATCTGGGTGTTTGCCATGTCTGGGTTTCATCAGCCAACCTGTTATCTTTCTGGAGTTAATATTGTACCACGACCTTATCAGCCCTGTCACATTTCTTTATCATGGCAACCACAAGAGGCCAGGCCAGTTACTCCACCCATCTTTTTTTGGGGGTGGGGGGTGGCAGTAATCAGTTGTGGGACTTGAACTCAGGCCTGGATGCTGCTCCTGCCCTCTTTGGCTCTAGGCTAGTGCTCTACCACTTGGAGCCACATCACCACTTCCTGTTTTTGAGTGGTTAATTGAAGAGTCTCACAGGGACTTTCCTGCCTGGCCGGGCTGGCTTTAAACTGTGATCCTAAGATCTCAGCCTCTTGAGTAGCTAGGATTACAGGCGTGAGCCACTGGAGCCTGGTGCAACTCTGCCCATCTCTGAACCCAGGTTCAGAGCTGAGATCCAAACTATTGGAGATTCATGTCAGACCCAGCTGCTCACCCCTATAGGCCAAACAAAGAGACATGGTGAAGGGTAGAGAAAGATTCATTATGTGGCAGCCACGGAAAGCCAGCATTACAACACGTCTTCTGTTGCCTTCAGTTGTCTTTTAGGGTTGCAGACATTTGCCTTAGTTTAAATAGGCAGGAAAGGTGGCTCAGTGGTAAGAGTGCTTGCCTTGCATGCATGAGGCCCTGGGTTTGATTCCTCAGCACCACCTAAGCAAAACAAAATCCAGAAATGGCGCTGTGGCTCAAGTGGTAGAATGCTAGCCTTGAGCTGAAGAGCTGAGGGACAGCACCCAGGCCCAGAGTTCAGGCCCCATGACCGACAAAATAAATATTAATAGCAGGGAACCGGGGGAAGGGTGAGAACGGCATGCATGGTTAGAAGTTCCAGGTTATAGATGTGGCCTGGCTGACGGCGATCCCCTTGTCTGGGGATCTTGGGGCCGAGAAATGTCACATCCCATCTGGAGGGAAACAGGAAGAAGTCAGCCACTGCTGCTGGGCTCAAGGTAAAACTGCCTGCAAGAAAGAGAACACCCAAAGCAGTTTGGCCTTCAGCCATAAGATGATAAGAAAGCCTTGGCTGTCTGAAGGGCGCTTTGTCTTTGGTCACAAGCTGTTTCTCCATAAATCCTGGATGACTGCGAAGTGACAGTTTGGACACCCAGGAGATTGACTGGGGTCCCTACATTTAGTTTTATTCTGCTTTTAAACTGCCTCTTAGACCCCTGGCACTCCAGAGAAAATTCAAACTCCTTTGCCTGGAATTCAAGGGCTGCCCACTTTGGGGTGGCAGGGGTGGGGGGCTGCCTGCTTCTCCCCCAAATGTGGCCTAGGGCCTCTTCCACTTCTGCTTTGCAGTTCCAAGCAGCCATGTGCTCTCCCTGGACAAATGCATACATGCATACACAGAGAGCTGCCTGCTCTTCTCACCTCAGCCCTGTAATCCATGGTGGGCACCATCTGCTCTCAGCCAAGGCCTCTGAGAAATTCTCGCTGGCCTACCATGGTAAAGGGAGGAAAAACAGGGAAGTGAGGTATGGAGTACTGACCGCCAGGCCCTAAATTTCTGACAAACATGGGCTTACTTAATCCCCAGGTCTGCCTTATAAAGAAAGCCTACCCCTAGCTCCATTTAACTGATGAGGAAACTGAGGCTTGGAGAGTGGAAGTAACCTGCCTGGCTTCCCCCAGCTGCTGTGATCACTCCTTTCCTCACAGTCTGCTGAGCTAAGCAACCTCCTTTCACAACGTATAATAATTGGCATGCAGAAATTTGCATAACCACCACCCCTAATATTTAGGCTTGACCCTTTGAAGAGAAAGGACAAGGGCCTCCAGCTCTGTAGTTTTCAGAACCAGGTCAGGAGACTGGCACCATAGGCACTCAGCAGATGCTCTGTCTGTCTGTCTGTTTGTCCATCTTTCCCTTTCTCCTCTTTCTCTCTCTTCCCTCTTATATACTGGGTTTCTGCTCAAGGCTAGCACTATACCACTTGAGCCACAGGTCCATTTCTGGCTTCTTTGGTGGTTAATTGGACATAAAAAGAATCTCACAGATTTTCCTGCCTGGGCTGGCTTTGAGACACTATCCTCCAACTTCAGCCTCCTGAGTAGCTAGGATTACAGGCGTGAGTCCACATGGGAGCCCAGCTATGGCCTGAAAAATCTTGAATTTATCTAAGATGTTCATTAAAATCCCACACTTCCAAGTTTTTGACTGGGGAAAATACACACACACACACACAATTGTGGGAGTGTCATTATGCTCTGAGTCTGCTTTATCCTCAGTTGGCATATTTGCTTAGGGCTCTGGGGCCTGCTGACACCACCCCTCCTGACACACACACACACACACACACACACACACACACACACACCACCCTCACCTTCAGACCAGGGCGGAATACCTTGGGAGGGCAGGGGTGGGGCCTGGGAGGGGTGGATCCAGCTGGGGCCAACCTGCCCTGTTGAGCCCTGACCTGCCACTGTTCCCCCCCCCCCCCCCCCCCCCCCCCCCCCCCCCCCCCCGGCCTCAGAAAACTGGTCTTCTTTCTTCTCCAAGCCTACCCCTTCTCCCTCCTCCATCCCCTCCTAGTTAATCTGCTTTCCAGTTTCCATTCCTGCAGGCCAGGCAGGCTCAGCCCCTGTAGGCTGGGCAGGGCAGGCCGGGTGTGGTGTGCTGCTGGTGGCTCAACCCCCAGCTGTTCTCAAGTCACACCCCAAAAGCCTGTCTGCTCTTCTCATTTCCCTGTACATGACCCCAGTGGGAGGCCACAGGAACCTTTGACCAGAATAGAGGAAGAAGCAAAGAGGCTGCAAAAGGGGATTGAGGGGAGAAGCTCCAGACAGGACCCTGGGAAAGTTTTGCTGGCCTGAGAAGCTCTGTAGAGCAGCATGTCCATGCCCTTCTGTGACAGTCCCCAGGAGGTGGAGGTCAGCCAGACCCTGAGTGCCATCCAAGCTGCAGACGACAATTCTGGAGTTCCTCCTCTTCCTCCTTGCCCTCTTTCTCGTCCTCCTTTTCCTTCTCTTCCTTTTTTCTTCTCCTTCTTCTCATCATCTTTTGTGTCAGTACTTGGCTTGAATTCAGGGCCTGGGCGCTGTCTCTAAGCACTTTTGTTTAAGGCTGACATTATGCCACTTGAGCCTCCTTCCCAGCCCTGCCTGATTTCTTTCACTGTAGAAATCAGAAAGATTTTAACATTTTAACACAGATAATGTACTATCAGACCACTCAAAGTAAAAAGTTTTCATTAAGGGGTAGGAAGGTGGCTCAGTGGTAGAGCGCTTGCCTTGCATGCATGAGGCCCTGGGTTCGATTCTTCAGCACCACATAAGCAGAAAAAAGCCGGAAGTGGTGCTGTGGCTCAAGTGGTAGAGCGCTAGCCTTGAGCTGAAGTGCTGAGGGACAGTACCCAGGCCCAGAGTTCAAACCTCATTACTGACAAAAACAAAAAAAATAAATGTTTTATTTCTCACCTATTTGACTGACTGATTGATTTAGAGACAAGGTCTCCACTATGAAGCTAACTACAAACTGCAGATCCTCCTTCCAACTTCCTTAGTGCTGGAATTACAGGCACATACTAGTGTGCCTGACTCACCTATCTACTTTTCTTGCATAAGTATAGGTAAAAGGAGTAATGATATAGCTGGGCATGGTACTGCATACCTGTAAGTCCAGCATTCAAGAGGCTGAGTCAGGATGATCATGAGTTAGAGGTCAGCCTCAGTGAAATTTAATCTCAAAAAAGCTGGGATGGTGGGGCTGGGATGTAGCTCAGAGGCAAAACACTTGCCTAGCAAGTGCAACATCCTGGGTTCCATTACCAGTACCAAAAAAACCAAAAAAGCAGGGGGTGAGGGTTGTAGATCATTATATTAGAAAATCTGGATTAAGAGAGATTTGCCTGGCATGAGAAAATGGCATGCAATTTAAATGTAAAGTCTCTTAAGTGCAACCTTTAGAAAATTCTTTTTTTATTCCATTCGGTTTCAGAGAGGTAGAAAATTCAGCTCCAACGTACATGAACTCAACCTTCAATGTGTCTAGATGATAAATAATACAAATCTGTCCAGTTGCAGTGCCTGTGTCTCCAATTTAAGCATCTAGCTGTGTATCAGGGGGCTGCTGTGTAAACAGAATGGAATGTGCTGTGCAGCCATAACCCTTAGATTGCTTTGTTTCTGGGCAGGGCTGCCACATGTGGACAGCTGCTAATATGTCTGGATTTGCTATGCTTTGATTCCCAAGAACACTCTGCAGGACAGCCATTAGCTATGATATGTCTTTAGTGCCATTAATAATCATAACAAAAAGAATCAAAATTTGTAGATGATATGCTTGTTGAAATATAAACTACAGCCGGGCTCTGCTCACACCTGTAATCCTAGGTACTCAGGAGGCTGGGCTCTGAGACTTGAGGATTGAAATCAGCCCAGGCAGGAAAATCCATGAGATTCTTATCTCCAATTAATCACAGTAAAAGCCAGAAGTGGCCCCGTGGCTCAAGTGGTAGAATGCTAGCCTTGAGCAAAAGAAGCTTGGGGACAGTGCCCAGGCCCAGAGGTCTAGCCCCAGGACTGGCCTCTTTTCTCCTGCTGAGGTTTCCCATGTTCACCTCCAAAGCACAGGCCTGGTAATGTTGCTTCTTTTCTGAACTGCACTGGTTCCCTTAGCTGGCCTGGGCCCTGGGAACATTTTTCTTGTAACAATATTTTACTGAGACATTATTTAAAGTGTAAAGATCCTACTTTGCTATATGAATTTTTACCTTCATCAACGTCTGTTGGACCACCTTTCAGACCACAACCCAGATCTTAGCAGGGTCCAGAAGATTCCTTCCTGACCCTGGCTGATAGTGACCCCAAGGATAACCTTTGACCTACTGTCAGCCTTCCTGTAAACATAATCATTACAACTTGGCTTGCTGTGTGTGGATACGGTCATTCCTTCCTCCTTTCTCCAGTTGGTGACAGTTGAGTTAGCTCTCGTTTGGGGCTGTGATAAGCAAAGCTGTTCTCAGCATTTGTATGCATTTCCCCTTCTCTTGGAGAAATATTTAGGTGTGAAATTTCTATTCCTTGTGTAGAAATGTAATTCTGAAGGGAGAACTGTTTGGCAAATAAAATACCATAATGGGGCTGGGAAGGTGGCTCAGTGGTAGAGCACTTACCTTGCATGCCTGAGGCCCTGGGTTCGATTCCTCAGCACCACATAAGCAAAAAGAAAAAAGCAAGAAGTGGCGCTGTGGCTCAAGTGGTAGAGCTCTAGCCTTGAGCTGAAGAGCTGAGGGACAGTGCCCAGGCCCAGAGTTCAGGCCCCACGACCAGATCCCCCCCCCCCAAAAAAAAGTACCATAATGGAGTTTCAAATCTCCTGTCTATGAATTAATCTCTTTCCTTTCTTCTCCCTCTTTTATGTCCCTTTTTCCTTTCTTTGTGTGCGCATTGGAGCTTACACTCAGGATCTAGGCACTGTCCCTTAGCTTCTTGACTCAAGGATGGTGTTCTACCACTTGAGCCATAACTTCACTTTTGGCCTTTTGCTGCTTAATTGGAGGTAAGAATCTCACAGACTGGGACTGGCTTCAAAGCAGGATCCTCAGATTTCAGCCTCCTAAGTAGCTGGGACTACAGGAATCAGCCACCAGTGCCTGTCTTCTAGGTTTTTCTGAGAAGCAGCTATTGGATTCCTTTGCCATCCACACAGCTCTCCTGAGCTGTATTCTCTTACACACCAAGCAGTGAGTGAGAGCCAGTTGTCCCAGATCCAAGCTGGCTGGCCCTTGCTTGCAAATGACGAGCTGTGACAATATTGCCCCTGGCTGCGTTGGTGTGGGAAAAGTTTGGAAAGAATTTCCTTTCCCTTTTGTTCCCCAAGGCTGTCTGCTCCTGAAATCCAGTCAAATTACAATTGATCCAGGAACAGCCTGGACATGAGGAAGATACCTGCTCTCTATCTATTGGGGCATCTTTGAGAAGTAAAAGTTTGTACACACAAGGACAAAAGTTGTAAAAACCTGGCCTCAGGACACGCACCGTCTCCTCTGTGCCTACAGGACTCTAGTCTTGGTCTGTTTCTGTTGCCTCTTGAACAGAATACAGTTTTGGAGACTCGCAAGTCCCAAGAGCAAGGCGCAGGCATGTCTGAGGGCCTTCAAACTCCATCAAGCCATGGCAGAAGGTAGAAAGGAAGGGAAGAACAAGAAGGAGAGCCTCCAGCCCTTTGCTAATTGGCCTCAATCTATGGGACAACACTTCTCAAGTTTAACTCACAGCATTAAGTTGACAACATTGTTTTTGGAGGAATAGTAACACTTAGCTGCCCATCCCCAAACTTGCTGAGGAGGTCTTCTGGCTAGTGCAGAACAAAGACCTGTTGACTCCAGCTCAGTGTATTGTCATGGCTCCCCTTGCCCATCAGCCATCCTGCTATTCTTTGTTTCAGCCAATCGTTTCTTTTAACTAGGTGCCTAAGCCAGTTAAAAATCATTTATTTTGGGCTGGGAATGTGGATTAGTGGTAGAGTACTTGCCTAGCCTACATGAAGCCCTGGGTTTGATTCTTCACTACCATATAAATAGAAAAAGTCAGAAGTGGTGCTGTGGCTCAAGTGGTAGAGTGTTAGCCTTGAGCAAAAGAAGCTTGGGACAGTGCCCTGAGTTCAAGCTCCAGGACTGGCAAAAAACACAATCATTTCCTTCATATTTTCCATGTCATGTATTTCCACATTACCTGGAAAGTTCTATTTTCTTTTCTCCCCATGCTAAAACGTAGGAAAAGCCAGGACTACAGGCTGATTCCTGTAGTCCTAGCTACTTAGGAGGATGAGATCTGAGGGTCCCACTTTGAAGCCAGTCCCAGTAGAAAAGTCTGTGAGACTCTTATCTCCAATTAACCAGCAAAAATCCAAAAGTGTAGTTATGACTCAAGTTATAGAGTGCCATCCTGTAGTCAAAAAGCTAACAGATAATGCCCAGGCCCTGAGGTTAAACCCCAATACCAGTGCGCATGCGCGCGCGCACGCACGCACACACGCGCGCACACACACACACTCACTCTCTCTCTCTCTCTCACACACACACACACACACACACACACACGAAGGAAGGAAGGAAAAAGGGAAATAAGAGAGGGAAAGGAAAGAAAAGAGATCAATTCATAGACAGAAGATTTTTGAATCTCCATTATGGTATTTTATTTGCCAAACAGTTCTTTCATAATTACATTTCTACACAAGGAATTAGAAATTTCAAAGGGAGAAATAATTTTTAGACTTTTTAGAGAGCTTACATCTTCTCCAACATTTCAGGGTGCCACTAATGAGTTGTGTAGTCTGGGGCATGTCCCTGGGACTCTCTGAGCCTCAGTTTCCCTGCATGTATCAAGGGCCAGATCTGGTCTTGTCCACCACTACCCTTACACAGGCTATATTCCCAGCCCATGTTTTTTTCAGGACACTATAAATGAACACACTTAGGAAACAGTCACTTCTGGCCATTGTCATTTTGTATCTTGTGTCTCTGAGTAGAACATGGAAGGAGGGGAACGGTCATCAGGCTGGGAGCGACCACTCTTCTCCCTCAGTCCACCTTGAGCCTCTCCCTTCAAGCTCCTCTATCTTTTTCTCCTTTTCCAGCCCCACTTCCTGGGGCTCCTGACTCCTCCCCTTTTGAACAGCTGCCCTATTGCTTTAGTTTCTGTTTCCTCGTCCAGCGATTCCCAGTGGAGTGAGGACTGCTTGGAGTGTGAGAGGCAGCAGTGGCCACAAAGGTGGTGGAGCCATGGCTTTCTGCAACCCCCAGGGTCCCTACCTGAACCCGGTGAGTTCTGGGGTGAGATCATGGGGCTAGCCGGGGGGCTGAGCAGGCTGCCACAGCTGGATGGAAGCAACTCTGGGAAAGAAGCTATGGGTCTCCCAAGAAACAGTGGCTGAGTGGCAAAAGGCAGCAGGGGGCAGAAAAACAGAAGGGAAGAAGTACCATCATCATCCTAACCTGGCACAGAAGTTGTGTCAGGCCTGGGTCTCTGTGCCATTTGGGACAGTAACCCTATGTAGCACCTAGAAAGGTGTAAGGGGATGTGAGCAGGTTTCTAGAAGGCAAACATTGGCTTGCACAGAACTTAAGACTTGCTTGCTTTGGAGATGGCCTCCTGGGGTTAGACCTTCGCTAGTTGGGTGATTTCTGTACAAGGTTCTTTTATAGTCCATCTAGGCCTCAGTTTCCACATCTGTAAAATGGGATGCGTGTTCAAGCCTATCACCCAAGCCTGGGTAAAGATTACACCAGGAAGTATGTGAGAGTGGCAGGTACTGTTGGGAGTAAGGGGACAGCATGGACACCCCCAAGGTGTGTCTTCCCAGAGGCTAAGAAGGCGCTCACAGGACAAGGGTATGTCCAGGGGGCCTGCCGAGGGGCAATGTTGAAAGCGAGAGGGAGGGGCACTGTTCCTGCAGTGTGGGGTGCAAAGCCTGCTTTCCCCATCTGTTTTTCTTTTTGTTGGTCATGGGGTTTGAACTCAGGGCCTAGGCTCTGTTCCCAAGCTTCTTCACTCAAAGCTAGTACTCTACAATTTGAGCCACAGCCCCCACTTCTGGTTTTCTGGTGGTTAATTGGAGATAAGAGTCTCGTGGAGGGGCTGGGAAGGTGGCTTTGTGGTCGAATGCTTGCCTTGCATGCATGAGGCCCTGGGTTCGATTCCTCAGCACCATATAAACAGAAAAGGCCGGAAGCGGTGCTGTGGCTCAAGTGGTAGAGAGCTCGCCTTGAGCTGAATTGCTGAGAGACAGCACCCAGGACCAGAGTTCAGGCCCCATGACCGACAAAAAAAAAAAAAAAAAAGAGTCTCGTGAACTTTCCTGCCTAGGATGGCTTTGAACTGCAATCCTCAGATCCTGAGTAGCTAGGATTACAGGCATGAGGCACGGGTGCTCGGCTTCTCCATCTTTTTGTCCCTCTCTGGGTGGTCTTGCTACCTGCAGGTGAAGTGGGCTAAGAAGCAGGGTGTTGAGGCCAGCAGCTAAGGAAGGCCTTGCCTTAGAGACCCCCAAACAAAGCAGAGGCAATGTTGCCAGCGTGCCTCTGTCCCCTCTGGGAGGCCCCTCCCCCAATCCCACAAGGTAGGACTTGTGTGGAGGGGTCTGGGAAAAGCTGGGAGGGGCTGGGCAGCATTTCTGAGGGGGCTGTGTGGCAGGTTAGCCCCACCAAGCAAGGGAAATCAATTAGGCTCTGCCATTTGGTCATTCTGGGGACTGCTTTTTGGGTTGGATATAAAAGCCAAATTATGGGCAAGAGGGTTAAAACAGACGCTGAGGTACAAATGAGAGAGAGAGACAGACAGACATATGGAGACAGACAGACATATGGAGGTGTGGGAGGGAGGCCCTGCATGCTTCCAACTCCCCCCCCCAAAGTACTGGGAACTATGGGCCTGAGTCATTTAGTCACCCATAGTTGTCCCGCGGTCAGAGCCACACTTCCTCTAAATGCTCAATCTGGAAGAACTTCATGTGAGAAATTCACCCACTGTCACATGCCGCAGGGGGGCGGCTTGGGGACCCTGCTCCCATCTTCTAGCCAGCCTCCTCTGAGGGCCAGCAAGGAAGCAGGAGGCAGTCAAGGTGGGCCCCGCTGTGGGAACAGGGGTACGGCTGTTCTGTGCTCATAAAGATGGACAGCATGGGTGACTTTTGGGGTTCAAATCCACGCTCCATTGGTGACGAATTGTGTGGTTTGGGGGCAAGTTACTGAACGTTTCTAGGCTCCTTTCTGTAAAAGTTGCACCGACCATAGCAAGGGTGGTTACGATTATTTAAGGAAATAGCTCAGACCCAATGATTGCCTGCCAGCAAGGCCTCAGAACTTCCCGGAGCAGGCAGCCTGAGGCAGGCCGGGTGTCAGGGTTGAGTGCTCTCTGGTGACACTAGCCCACCAGAATGAGGCTGCCCACACGCAGGCCCAAAAGGCCCAACACTGCTTTCTGCATTTCTACAGTAGGACTGACTGCGGGAATGGCTGGGAGCAGAGAACAAATTTCAGCTCTGAAAGGGACTGAGTCACGGGATGTTTATTTGGTGCAATAAACAATGCTGTTTCCACCAAAAACGATTACTTTAACTCAGAGTGCGACCTCACACAAGTCATTCCCCTCCCCGCCCCCAAAGGAATTGGGCAAAGCAGTTTACCTCTGCAAAGGGGCACACTACCAGCCAAAAATCTGGCAGAGAAGGCGGTTTGCTCCCTTTTTTATTCTCAACACAGCTGGCCCTGCACAATCTGCTCACAATTGGCTAGTTTGAAGAGGGTGGGAGGTATCCAATAAACAGTTTTAAATATTTAGTTATGGGCTGGGAAGGTGACTTAGGGTAGAATGCTTGCCTAGCATGCATGAAGCCCTGGGTTCAATTCCTCAGTACCACATAAACAGAAAAAGCTGGAAGCGGAACTGTGGCTGAAGTGGTAGAGTGCTAGCCTTGAGCAAAAGAAGCCCAGGGATAGTGCCCAGGCCCTGAGTTCAAGCCCCAGGACTGGCCAAAAAAAGATGTATTAGGTGACCATTAAATGACTTTGAGATAAGATTAAAAGTTTAATAGTCTCAAAACATTCACCCACTACTTTATTGGACAATCTCAGAGGTGTCTTAATTCTTTTATTTTGGACAAAATCTTACATTTCAAAAATTCTTCCTTATCCCAAAGCATTTCCTCTTCCCCTTTCCCTATTTAGCAGAATAATCAACCAAAGCCAATCTATCAGATCAAATAAACAAATAGGAACCTTTTTTTTTTTTTTTTTTTTTTTTTTGCCAGCCCTGGGCTTGAACTCAGGGCTTAGGCAGTGTCCCTGAGCTTCTTTGTGCTCAAGGCTAGTATTGTACCACCGGAGCCACACCACCACTTTCAACTTTTTCTCAGTTTATTGGAAACAAGAGTTTCACAGATTTTTCTGCCCAGACTGGCTTTAAACTGCAAATCAATTCTCAGATCTCAGCTTCCTGAGTAGCTAGGATTACAGGTGTGAGCCACCGGTGCCTGGCTGTACACTTCATTTTTAAGCAAAGAACAACAAAGATCTTCAGCACCCACACTTCCTGGTTTCCACACCTTGTGTCTTTCTTTCCTTGACTATTGAGTCCTGTAGGAGTTCAAGCTTCTCTGTCTATATTCTAAACTCAGAAGAACTTGTTTTTTTTTTTTTTGGGGGGGGGTCCAGTCATGGAGCCTGAACTCTGGGCCTGGGCACTGTCCCTCAGTTCTTCAGCTTAAGGCTAGTGTTCTACCACTTGAGCCACAGCGCCACTTCCGGCTTTTTTCTTTTTTGCTTATGTGGTACTGAGGAATCGAACCCAGGTCCTCAGGCATGCAAGGCAAGCGCTCTACCACGGAGCCATCTTCCCAGCCCCAGAAGAACTTGAAATAATTCAAATCACAGAAGAACAGGAGAATGGCCACTGACTCTCAAAATTCTTATAGAAACAAATGGCTTGTTTAAACCATAATGAAAAACAAGATCTAATTGTCTGCTATTGGACAAGACTTAGCAGATATCCAAGTTGAAAGTCCTCTAAGCCAGGTACTAGTGGATCAAGATTTGAAGGAAGTCTTGGCAGGAAAACTCCTGAGTCTCTTATCTCTAATTTATGACAAAAAAAAAAAAAAAGCTAAAGCTAAATAAGCTTCTCAAGGACATTCAGGCTGAGACTAGGAAGGTCACTCCATTCTGCCTACTTCTCAGTGACCCAAGGCTCCTTCACGGAGGGTGGCAAAGATTTGCTGTGAAGGCTGCCTGTGGGCCTGGGATGGAAGGAAATACTTCACTGTGGGCTTTGGAGGCTGCTGAAGAATCAAAGGAAGGAATCCGGGCAGGACTGGGGGCGGGGGAGGGGGGCGAGGAATGGAATGAAGGGTAGTGATTGCCCCAACTGCAGAGGACCTCTGCCCTTCTTGAGGTGGCTGGGAGGGCAAAGGTCATTGTCAATATTGTCATCCTCCTGTCCCTCTCTGGAGGGTGGAAGGCTTATTCTCCAGAGCAGATTAGTGGGTCCCTCTGGACCTTGAGCCTCTTGAGTCTCTAGCCAGGACCCTGGGGTCTTGAGGTCCAGCAGCTCTCACCAAGACCAACAGCTAGGCCAGTGCCAATCACCTTACATCTTCCCACAGGCCGTCCCCTTCTCCACGTCAATCCAAGGTGGTCTCCAGGAGGGACTTCAGATCACCATCCAGGGGACCGTCCTTCACTCTGCTGCAAGCAGGTATATGAATGGCACAGCCACTGACAACCATGGGGCTGGTGGGTGTGAGGAGCAGGCCCCTCCCTGCCCAAGCCTCCTGCCACCACCACATTCAGAGTCATCACCAGCATAGACTCCAGGGTGAAAGGGTCCTGGGACTCCCTGCACACTAGGGACCTTGCAGTCTAGAGAAGGAAGCAGCTGGTTTCTGGGCTGACCACTGATCTAGTAACTTAGAGTTGCAAAAATAAGTTTCCATTCTTCTACAGACATGAAAACATTTACAGTTCCCATTGAAAGAAATGTGCTTAGCCCCGCACCTGTGGCTCACACCTGTAATCCTAGCTACCCAGAAGGCTGAGATCTGAGGATCACAAAGCCAGCCTAGGCAGGAAAGTCTGTGAGACTCTTATCTCCAATTAACTACCAGAAAACTGGAAGTGGTGCTGTGGCTCAAGTGGTAGAGGGCTCGTCTTGAGCAAAAGAAATCAGGGACAGCGCCCAGGCCCCAAGTCCTTACAACTGACAAAAAGGACAGAAGAAAGGAAGGAAGGGAGGATGAAAGGAAGGAAGGGAGGAAGGAAGGAAGGAAAAGAAAAGAAAAAAGAAAAGAGCTAACTTAGCATGCTTGGGGCCCTGGGGTCATTCCCAAAACCACAAAAACAAAGGAAGATGGAAGAGAAGAAATAGAGCCGGGCGCTGGTGGCTCACGCCTGTAATCCTAGCTACTCAGGAGGCTGAGATCTGAGGATCGCGGTTCAAAGCCAGCCCGGGGAGGAAAGACCGTGAGACTCCTATCTCCAATAAACCACCAGAAAACCGGAAGTGGCGCTGTAGCTCAAGTGGTAGAGCGCTCGCCTTGCGCTGAAGAGCTGAGGGACAGCGCCCAGGCCCAGAGTTCAAGCCCCACGACCGACCAAAAAAAAAAAAAAAAAAAAAAAAAAAAAAAGAGAAGAAATAGGAGAAAGAAGAAAAACAGGAGGAGAAAGAGGAGAAAGGAGAAAATGGTGCTTTTTTTTTTTTTTTTTTGTCAGTTGAGGGGCTTGAACTCTGTTGCTGTCCCTGAGCTCTTTAGCTCAAGGCTAGAGCTCTACCACTTGAGCCACAGCACCACTTCTGGTTTTCTGGTGGTTTATTGGAGAAAAGAGTTCCATGGACTTTCCTGCCCAGGCTGGCTTTGAACCACGATCCTCAGATCTCAGCCTCCTGAATAGCTAGGATTGATTACAGGTGTGAGCCACCACCAGCACCTGGCTATTTTGCTTGTTTTTTAAAGTGTGGTGCACACTTGTAATTCCAGCACTTTGGTCAGGAGACTGAGGCAGGAAGATTTCAAATGCAGTGATACCCTGAGTTACATAACTGGAGTTTTCAAGGCCAACCTGGTCTCTATAGTAAGATCCTGTTTTAAAAAAGCAGAAAAGCAAACAAAAGAAAAACAAGAATTTGGGTCTTTTTTTTTTTTCTTCTATTGCCTATTTTAAGGTCTTTTCTGAAAAATACTAAGTCAGCTCAACAGGGCAACATCAATGCTGTGTCCCCCCTCCTCCCCGCTCCCTAAGGAGTACTGTACAGTGTTGGGGGGGGGTGTTGGCCTCTGTTGACCCAGCCCCCCATGGGTATTATGGAGGTAAGTGGCCCTTGATCAGTTTCCCTGGGGTCTGTATGGCAGCAGTGTCGGAATCCACAGTGCCAGTGAATCCCCTCTGCCTGCCCCTCCCAGTGGCCCTGGGATCATCCCCTTCCACAGAACAGGGAGACCTTATGGGTCCCTTAATAATAGTCCCACACCCCAAGTCAACCTTGTCTGGGCTCTCTGCATTCTAGCTGACTTTCTCCACTGTTGCTGTCCTTTCTAGGAGGCTATGAAACTTGTCTTGATACCCCAAAAATGCCCCCAAGGAGACCCCCACCAAAGCCTCCCAGTCCCAGAATCGACATGCCCCTTTCCCCCAACTGAACTTCTGACTTTTGTCCCCTCTCCCCAGCCAGCCCTTCTGGAAGCCCAGCCATGGCTGCTTTCTAGGGATCAGACTCACTTCCTTCCCTGGTCAGGGATGAATCTGCCAGGCCATTAAAGGAGAATTACATCCCCTAGATAGGTCAAAGGCCAGGTTTTCCAATTAAAGGGCAGTAAGGGCTTGGATTTTTGACTCTAGAACTCTCTAAAACCTTCTTCTTTCTCAGCATTCACAGAGACAGGGCTGGCTGGGCGTGAGACTGGGCTGGGAGCCACATCAGTTTCTTGAGTGCTCTGCTGACTAAGGGTTCACAGAGGGATCAGGCATTGTGGACAGCATCTGTGTGCCATTGGCTAGAATGTTCCAGAACATGCCCTTCTTCATCTGAGAAATCAAATGGGCTTTTACAGGGACTTATAGGAATATTTTATCAAGGGCTGTCTCTGGATTTGGCACAGTGCTGGGCTTTATGGGGGAAACAGATGACTGGAATTGAGGGTCCCTCTCTGAATCTTTGTGTATAATTAGGGGAGACCGAAGTGAGCAGGCAGGCACCATGATCACACAGAGTTCAGGGAATGCTGCTCTTGCTGGGTGGGCGGCAGAGATGCCTCAGTGTTACACTTGGTTTTAGGGCCCAAGAGGTATACGGTTGAGGAATAGAAGCACAAACATTCATTGAGCCAGCCTCCCTGGAGAATTCTTTTCTTCCAGCACTCACTTTGGAGCCCAGCTACACCAAAAGGGAACTTTCCATGGTGGGGAGGAGGGCTTTCTGTCCAGAGAAAGAAAGAACGTAGGCATGGACTGGAAACTTCCTTAACACTACCTCATTTCATCCTCCCCCTTCTTTTTTGGGTATGGAAATTTGAAGGTCAAAGTTTAGAGGTCACACCAAATGATACCATGAAAAGCTGGGTCCAAGTCCATACTCCCTACCCACTCCCACTCCCCAAACACAAATGCCCAGCGAGAGCCTGGCATACACATTGTGAATTTTCATGCCTGGGGAACTAATATTAATTCTATATCTTTCCTTTTTTTGGGGGGCGGGCAGGGGGTAATCTTGGGACTTGAACTCAGAGTCTGCGTGCTGCCCCTGAGCATTTTTGCTAAAGACTAATGCTCTACCACTTTGAGCCTCAGTTCTACTTCTGTTTGTCTGGTGCTTAATTGGAGTAAGAGTCTTACGGACTTTCCTGCCCTAGCTGGCTTAGAACTGTGATCATCAGATCTCAGTTCCCCCCTTCCCCCCCACCAGTAGCTAGGATTACAGGTGTGCGCACCAGCTCACAGGTGCAGAGGGCTTCTCCTCTGCACCCTGCACCCCCTCTTTCCCCCTTCTATGCCTCTCCTTAAACAGTGACTTTGTACTTTCCCAGCAGCTCTTCAGGCTCTTTACATTGATTCTTGTCTTTCACAATTGAGCAACACTGGGCTGGCTTCCAAGTACACATGCTCTAGAGTGTGTTTACGACTTTCATCTTGTGTGTGTGTGTGTGTGTGTGTGTGTGTGTGTGTGTGTGTGTGTGTGTGTGTGTGTGTGTGTGTGTGTGTGTGTGTGTGTGTGTGTGTACCAGCATATGTGCTGATTCTCGGGCTGAAACTCAGGCTCTGAATACTGTCCCAGAGCTTTTTCACCCAAAGCTGGCACTCTACCACTTGAGCCACAACTCCACTTCCACTTTTGCTGATTAGTTGGCAGTAAGAGTCTCTCCAATTTGACTGCCAGGGCTGGCTTCAAACCTCCATCCTCAGAACTCAGTCTCTTGAGTAGCCATTTATAATTCACTTGCAAAAACTATGTCTCTTGTGGCTAATGTCAGTGATTATCTACTTACTTTCTAAGAAAATTACACTGGAAGGGCAAATATAATAATTACATAAAGTCCTATTAAGTTCAAATTAGCTAAACAAGAAAGGAAGTCATAGGCCCCAGGTCCTCCTGTTCTGTTGCTGGCTATCAACCATGTACCCGGGGACTGATTTCTCTCTGCCTAGGTTTGCGGTGAACCTGCAGACTGGCTTCAGTGAAAATGACATCGCCTTCCACTTCAACCCCCGCTTTCAAGAGGGAGGCTATGTGGTTTGCAACACGAAGCAGAAAGGATGCTGGGGTCCTGAGGAGAGGAAGATGCAAATGCCCTTCCAGAATGGGGTGCCCTTCGAGCTCAGAATCCTGGTACAGAGATCTGATTTCAAGGTGAGCAGGAACCCCTCTCCCCACTTGGTCCTCTGGCCCTTGGGCAGGCTTGGCCAGCAACCTGTAAATAATCACGCTCATTGAGATCAGGCCTGAGCAACACCCTGGCACACAACCGTGGGTATCAGGGTGTCACGAGAGACACTCATCAGAGTGAGAGGCTCAGGAAGTAAACTCCAGAAACTCTGGGGTGCTTCCTGCCCTGGCTTGGGGATTCTCCACCAGAATATGCTGTCCTTTGGCAGGTGACAGTGAACAAGAATGTCTTCCTCCACTATGCGCACCGCGTCCCCTTCCACCTTGTTGACACCCTCTCCATCAATGGCACCTTGATGCTTTCCTACGTCAACTTCCAGGTCAGATGGAATGCCTGGCACATAGCCCCAGGGCTGGGGTGAGGGCCCAGGAGGGCTGTACTGAGGCCTTGGAGGTACCAGCCAATCTGGGGGCGGAGTGGGAGGGGACTTGTTAGTTCCTCTATTTGGGTGTCAGTTGGTCTGCTCTTCTGTGACTGAAGATTATCTCCTCTGGCTCCCAGACCACTAGGCCATGCCTCTCTCTGTCATTCTATTTCCAGTGCTGTTAGAAGGCCAAGTGGTTCCAGAAAGCCATGTCTGGGAACCAAAGGGGAGCTAGCTAGAAGTCCACCTCCACTGTCCTTGTCTGTGGAATCTTAGATGGGTGTTTCCAGCTCTCCTGGTTTTGGTATCCCCATCTATACATGGAGTCTGCTCAATGACTCTGAGTGCTTGTGGGCTCCATGATGTTTCTCTTTCTGTGTATTGATTTTATTTCGTTTGTGTTGGTCCTAGGCCTTGGTCTGGGTGCTGTCCCTGAGCTCTTTTGCTCAAGGCTACCACTCTACCACTTTGAACCACAACTGTACTTCCAGTTTGCTAATGGTTAATTGGAGATAAGAGTCTCATGGACTTTCCTGCCTGGGCTGTCTTTAAACTCCCATCCTCAGATCTCAGCCTCCTGAGTAGGTAGGATTACAAATGCAAGCCACCAGCGCCTGGCTCTCTCTGTATTTTCAATGTACGTGTGCTGGTGGCTCACACCTATCAGGAGACTGAGATCTAAGGATTGTGAATTGAAGCCAGTTGGTCAGGAGTCTGGGAGACTGTTATCTTTGATTAACCAACAAAAAGCCAGAAATGGAGGCGGGGTTCAAGTGGAAGAGCAATATCCTTGAGTGAAAGAGCCAAGGGACAGCATCTAGACCCTGAGTTCAAGGCCCACTACTGATACAAAGTCATCAAATATAAATGTATGTGAAGTAAGGAGATAAGATCCAGTTTGCTGAGCCCACTAGAGGTTCTCAGCAGATACTTTCTCTCTCTTTGGCCTCTGCTCACTTTCTTACTCCCCCCTCCCCACCCCCCTACATTCCCTGCAGTGGGAGGAGGCAGGGAGGTGGAGGGAGACTGGGAGCCTGCTGATGGCCTAACCCTTTCCTGGCAGCCCTCCCTTCCATGCAAGCCCAGCCTCCTCCCTGCCTGCCGCCGCCGCTGCCCGGCCCTCCTGCCCTGCCTGCTGCTCTCCTTGGCTCCACGGAAGCTGCTCTTCACCTCATGGTGCTTTTGTTTTAACAGAACTTTTCTGCAGCCCCCATCCAGCCCTTCTTCTCTACGACGAACTTCTCACAGCCTGTCCGTTTCCCACGGAAGCCCAAGGGGCACAAACCAAAAGTGAGTTCAACACGGAGGGTTGAACAGTAGGAAGGATGTAGGACCAGAGGCTGTCCAGCCACAGGTCAGCCAAGACCTGCAGGCTCCATCACACACACCCAGTGTCCCCCATCTACCTCGGCCAGGCAACTAGAGCTAGCCTACCCCTTACCCCCTTGTGCTGGTACTGGGGCTTGGCCTCAAGGCCTTGTGCTCTCACTTGGCTTTTTCCATGAATGTTAGTGCTCTATCACTTGAGCCACAGCTCTGTGTGTAGCTTTTTGCTAGTTCATTGGAGATAACAGTCTCCCCAATTTTTTCGGCCCAGGCTGGCTTCCAGTTGTGATTCTTAGATCTCAGCCTCCTGAGTAGCTAGGATTATAGGTGTGAGCCACCAGTGGCTGGATCAACCCCATTCTTAATGTCCACCAGTGCCCTGTTATCTCTCCCTCCCCAAAGCCACTACCTTGGTCCAGGCCACTGCGACTTCTCACCATGATAGCTGTGGTCCAGGTCCTCCTACCGCCTCACCTCCCATCCACGAGCACATTCCAGCTCCTTGTCTTCCTGCAGAAAAATCTGCCTGGCCTCCAAACCCTTTTCTTTTATTTTCCAGTCCTAGGGCTTGAACTCAGGGCCTGGGCACTGTCCCTGAGCTTCTTTTGCTCAAGGCTAGCATTCTACCACTGAGCCACAGAACCACTTCTGGCTTTTTCTGTTTTTGTGGTAATGAAGAATTGAACCCAGGGCTTCATGCATGCTAGGCAAGCACTCTACCACTAAGCCCCATTCCCAGCCTTCTCCCCCCACCTCCCCACCCCAGCCAACCCCTTTTAAATACAGCTCAGATTCCCCAGCAGAACACAGCAGAAAGCACCTCCATCGCACCCCCACCCCACCCCCACCCCCACTTCCCACCTCACTAACGCTCTTAAAGCTCCCATAGCCTTCAGCACTCACTCACAGAGCTTTCCCACACTGAGACCCAGGGCTCCAGGCACTTTTGGCCGATGTTGCCCCTGGCAGACTAATCATTGCACTGTAATTCTCTGCTTAAGTGTCACCCCTTTGTGGAGGTTTCTGGGCCTGGAAGTTGGCTCTTCCCTCCATGTCCCCGTGACTCTGTGCACATCTGTGTCATGCCAGTCATCATATCCTGTTGTCACCCTGTTTCTGTGTCTCTCCACATTACTCCACCTCTACCTTCCATCCCCATGAGCATCTGGAAGGCTGCCAGTCCCTGCCTGGCACGCTTCAGGGATTCAATAAATGAATGTGGAGGCCGGGCGCTGGTGGCTCACGCCTGTAATCCTAGCTACTCAGGAGGCTGAGATCTGAGGATCGCGGTTCAAAGCCAGTCCGGGCAGGAAAGATCGTGAGACTCCTATCTCCAATAAACCACTAGAAAACCGGAAGTGGCGCTGTAGCTCAAGTGGTAGAGCGCTTGCCTTGAGTTGAAGAGCTGAGGGACAGCGCCCAGGCCCAGAGTTCAAGCCCCACGACCGACAAAAAAATAAATAAATAAATAAATGAATGTGGAGTGAGGTTGGCACAGACGGGAAGAATAGAAAGCAGATCAGGGCAAGTGAGTCTGCTGGGTGGTGTCAGAGCAGACCTCCCACAAGGCCCTGATACCCTGTGCATGCAGGAGAGATAATCTGCCAGACTGCAGGTCCAGGAAGGGTTTCTTGGGAACAGCAAGGAGGTAGATGTGTTGTGGGCCGGGGGCATAGCAGACCAGAAGAGCCCCACATGGAGCTGGGCAGTCGCCTCTCCTCTCTGTGTAGCTCTCTTGATAACCAACATTTTAATTTCCTTCACCCCTTTTCAGCCTCCAGGCATGTGGCCTGCCCAACAGGTTCCCATTGTAAGTGCCTTTTTATCTTCTTCTGGTGGGATAAAGGGCGAAGCAGGGCCGGGTGTGTGGCCTCTCCCACAGGAGAGGCTGGGCAGCCAGGGCTGTCCCTGTACCATCTGCCTGGCCTCAGTGAGGCCAAGGCCAGGAGTGGGGATTGGGGTGTGATCCAGTAGCCTTGGTGAAATGGGAACCAATTTAAATGGCTTCTTTTGCTCAAGTCCTTCCTATTCTGCGGCCAAGACCTAGAACATGCGGGGCCCCACGTTCAGCTCTCCACTTGCAAAATGAGCCTGCATGGGGAAAAATTTCTGAGAAGAAAAATAGAGCAAGTCGGGTGCCAGTGGCTTGTGCCTGTAATCCTAGCTACTCAAGGCTGAGAGCTGAGGATCATGGTTCAAAGCCAGCCCAAGCAGGAAAATCCATGAGACTCTTACCTCCAATAAATCACCAGAAAACTGGAAGTGGTGCTGTGCCTCAATTGGTAGAGTACTTGCTTTGAGCTGAAGAGCTCAGGGACAGAGCCCAGGCCCAGAGTTCAAGCCCCATGACTGACCAAAAAAAAAAAAAAAAAAAAAAAAGAAAGAAAAGAAAGAAAGAAATATGGAGCAGAGGCTGTACTTCAACCTGCTTTTTTTCCTGCGGAACTTTGCCTCTCTCTAATCCTCTTGGTTGAAGAAAAGACCTCTCTACCCATATATGCCTTGGGGAGTGGAGGGGGCAGGACTGTGGAGTGGGGATCTGTGGTGGAAAATGGTCAAAGCTTCTCAAGAATGCATGTCATGGGGCTGGGAAGGTGGCTCAGTGGTAGAGCGCTTGCCTTGCATGCATGAGGCCCTGGGTTTGATTCCTCTGCACCACATAAGCAGAAAAAAAAGCCGGAAGTGGCACTGTGGCTCAAGTGGTAGAGCGCTAGCCTTGAGCTGAAGAGCTGAGGGACAGCGGCCAGGCCCTGAGTTCAAGCCCACCACCGGACCCCCCACCTCAACCAAAAAAAGCATGTCACATGGCGCCCTCTGGTGGATGATGGTGGTCCTCACATTGACGAGAGCTGGTTAAGACCTTATTTCTTTCTTCCAGGCTCAAACAGTCATCCATACCGTGCACAGCGCCCCTGGACAGATGTTCCCTGTAAGTCTAAAAATTTCTGGTTCACTTATAGCCCTGCAGGATCCTTCTTGTGCAAAAAAGTAGTAGTAAAAGAAGAGGAGGAGGGGGAGGGGGAGGGGGAGGGGGAGGGGGAGGAGGAGGAGGAGGAGGAGGGGGCCCTCAAGAACTGGAACCACAGCAGTTTAGCCAAGGAGATGTTGGGGGTGGGCTGTCTGTTCAAATGTGCAACTCTCCTTTGGAGGGCAGAGATTCTGGGACAGTTATCAAACAGGCCCCTAGGGGCTTACAGGGAGACTGGTTCTTCTGTTACTAAAAGGGTACCGAAAAGTGGTGGCCTCAGATACAGAAAGTTTTTAGCCCTGCAACATCACTGTTGGTTGCAGGTTTAACCATCTTCTCTTGTCAGTACAGGTAAGTGGGGGGCCTAGAGTTAGCAGAAGCTGCCTTCTCAGGGACTGAGAGTCAGAGGTCATAGAAAGTTCAAGAAAGGCAGAAATGATAGCTGGGTGCTGGTGGCTCATGCCTGAAATCCTAGCTAGCCAGGAAGCTGAGATCGGAGGATTGTGGTTCAAAGCCAGCTTGGGCTGGAAAGGCTATAAGACTCTTATCTCCAAGTAACTAGAAAATATCCAGAAGGTGTGGAGGTGTGTCTCAAGTGATAGAGCGCCTGCCTTGAGCAGAAAAAGCCAAGTGAAAGTTCAAGGCCCTGAATTCAAGCCCCAGCAGTACTGGCACCAAAAGAAAAAAGGCAGAGGTGACAGGGAAGGGGAATGGGAGAATCCAAGGATTGAACCCTCACAGCTCCAGTCTGTATTGAAGGGATCCCTCTAGAATGTATGACTGCCTGTGTGTGTGTGTGCGTGCACACACACAGATAAAGACATACATACATGTGTATGAATGCTCTGGTCTCTTCAACAGAATTCTGGAATTCCGCCCATGGTGTACCCCAGCCCAGCCTATGTAAGTGATTTCTTGGGGAGGACTGGGATTGCTGTTTGTTCAGGGCAGAATGGAGGTCAAGGGCAGCTTGGGGGGGGGCGGGGTGAGCCTCTGACTTTGCATAATCGAAAGACATGCTGTTGAGATGATTTTTTTTTAAAGTATCCATATAAATTAGCAGTCTGTTGAAAGGAGCTTTCAGCTTTAAAAAGATTCCTTTGGTGTGTGCAAATTATACGGCCTTCCCTCTTCACTCCAAGAAGGCTTTGTCAACCTAAGGATGGCTTTGTCAACCTAAGGATGGCTTTGTCACTAAATGAGCCAAGCCAAGATGTCACGTGTTTCTTGGCAAAGAGACTCTCACAAGGGGTTTCAGACTGGGCTGTCAGGCCAAATCCCTGGACAGCCATTGACACAGAATCCCCCTGTGGCTATCCCCAGCTGACCGGTCCCATCCCCCATCCTTCCAACAGCCAATGCCATTCTTCACCAGCATCCCGGGAGGGCTGTACCCCTCCAAGTCCATCATTGTGTCGGGCACTGTTCTGCCCAGTGCTAAAAGGTAAGGCATGCCTCCAGGGCTCTCAGGGAGGTGGGAGACCCTGAAGGTCATTCAGGTTGTCCCCTGGCTCCAAGCAGGCTGGGGCGGGGGGGCGGGTAGTGCCAGCACCCCCTCAGCTCAGTGCACAGCAGTCATGTGAACTGGCCACCCCAGGTTCCACATCAACCTGCGCTCTGGGAGTGACATTGCCTTCCACCTGAACCCCCGCTTCGATGAGAATGCTGTGGTCCGCAACACGCAGGTCCGGGGCTCCTGGGGCTCTGAGGAGCGAAGCCTGCCCCGAAAAATGCCCTTCAACCGGGGCCAGAGCTTCTCGGTAAGGTGCCACCATGTGGGCGCAGAGAGTCCAGAGGGTGGGAGAGGAGGGGTTAGAGGAGGGCTGGGGCTGCCTTGTATGGGATAGGAGCTGCCTGGGGCTGTGAGGGCTAGCACTCAAAGAAGCCAGGATGTTCAACAAGTACTTGAACACGTCGGGGTTTCAGCCTCTGAGGTCGCCAGAGCTGGGTCTGAGCTTTCCAATCCAGGAACATCCTTAGCTTCTGCTTCCCCAGTGAGGCTCAGGAAACCTGAGCAACTTGCCCAGGCCTAGGCTGGACTAGTTTGGCCTGGGCTGCTTAGTCTGGCCCAGGGAGCAAGGCAGAAAATCCCAATGGTTCCCAGTTCTTTTTGTTGTTGTTGGTGGTGGTGGTCTGGGGGCTTGAACTCAGGGCCTGGGCTCTGAGCTTTTTTTTGTTTGTTTATTCCTCTCAAGGTTAGCACTCTACAGCTTTGAGCCATAGCTCCACTTCCAGTTTTCTAGTTGTTAATTAGAGATAAGAGGCTCATGGACTTTCCTGCCTGGGTGGGCTTTGAGCTGCAATCCTCACATTTCAGCCTCTTGAGTAGCTAAGATTACAGCTGTGAGCCACTGGTGCCTGGCTACAGTTCCCAAGTCTACGCAAGTGATCGAGCCCCTAGTCATGGCCCTCCCTGCCCCCCCCCCCCCCCCCAGCCCGGATAGCCATTTCTCTCTGACCCACCACATCCTACCAGGCCAGGACCAAGACTGGGCTGACCTGCAAAGGCTTCCTGATATCCGTGTGGTGGGAAGCAGGTGGCCTGCCTGTGCCATCATGAGCCACAGGAAGACTGGGCGGACAGAACCCCCAGCCCCAGCCTCCGCTGCTCGAGAGGTTACAGGAAGCGAGGCTGCTGGACTTCCTGTCTCAGATCCCATGACTGCTGTTCCCTGGGGGTTACTATCTGATCTGTGTGTGTGTGTGTGTGTGTGTGTGTGTGTGTGTGTGTGTGTGTGTGTGTGTGTGTGTGTGTGTGTGTGTGTGTGTGTGTGTGTGTGTGTGTGTGTGAAGTGTAGTGCAAATGGCCTGGCTTCTCTTCCCAGCTGTGGATCCTGTGTGAAGGTCACTGCCTCAAAGTAGCCCTGGACGGACAACACCTGTTTGAGTATGAGCACCGCTTGAAGAACCTGCCAGCCATCAACAGCCTGGAAGTGGCGGGTGATGTCCAGCTTACCCATGTGCAGACATAGATTGTCCCTTGACCCTAGGTTGAGGGCCGGGGGATGCTGTCTGGGTCTCCTGGTCACTTCTCTCCCAGCTCCAGCACCAAGGGGAGAGGCACCGCCAGGTGTGGGACGGGGGAAGCGTCCCCTCTGCACTGGGGGAAGGGGAAGGCCCCAACCTCCAAACTCCCAACCCCCTGGGCCTCCATTCATCTCCACTTGGAGGCTGGTAGCATGGTTCACAGGTAGAATGCCTGCCTAGCAAGCATCGGGCCCTGAGTTCAAACTGTCTAAAAGACAAAAACCCTCATGTTCCAAGCCATCAGCTATCACGGGTGGGGTGGCCTCTGGGGCAATTTCCCTTTCTCTGCTCTTTAACTCTTCTCCCTAACCTTGCCTCCTGCTCCCACCCTTCACCCCCTCCAAGAAGCCTGTCCACGGCTGACCGGAGCTTCCCCCAGTGTCCTTATGATAAATAAAAGTGCTGGTTACCCTCACGTGGGATGACTGATTTCCTGCTTGTGCCAGTGATATTTTGGAGTTTGGAATTGGGGGTTTCTGCTGATGAGGTAGGGAGAATACAGCATGGAATCTTTTGGGGTGGGGGTCCCACACACACCCCACAAAGCGCTGGAGAAAATGGGCTAAGAGCTAGGAGCTGGTGGCTGTAATCCTAGCTACTCAGGAAGCTAAGATGTGAGAATTGTGGTTTGAAGCCAGCTTGGTCCCTGAAACGATCTCCAATTAACCAGTAAAACACAGGAAGTAGAGACACGGCTCAAGTGGTGGAGCACCAGGCTTGAGTGAAGAAGCTAAGAGACAGTGCCTAGGCTCTGAGTTCAAGTCCCACTACTAGCCCCAAAAGAAATGAAAATAGGCTGGGGCTCCATCCTCTTGGGCAAGGCTCTCAAGCTTAGGAATCTTGGCAGCTGGGTAAACCGAAGAATCAGCACTGTGCTAACATGGATGGGGAGATAGGCAGGGATAGAGTGGTCATGGCAGCCCAGGAGGCCAGAAGCCATTCTCAGAAGCTTGTGCTCAGGCAGGAGAGGGGCAGCCGGGCCAGGTGCTGACTGGAAAGCTGTGCAGATGTGAGACTCTGTGAGGTTGGGGGTTTGGGTTATGAGGGGAAAGCGGCAGGCAGCACCCGGAGGACTTACCAGACTAAGGAGCCCATTAACTCCATCAGGAACCCAGCCCCTTGACAAGCAGGGTGCGACTCACAGCAGTGGCAGTGGCCGCAGCAGCACGGGGAACAAGTTAAAGATGGACCTTGTGCCAGACCTACCAGGGTTTTTTGGTTTTTGAGTTGGTCGTGGGGCTTGAACTCTGGGCCTGGGCACCATCCCTGAGCTCTTCAGCTCAAGGTTATCACTCTACCACTTGAGCCACAGCGCCACTTCTGGTTTTCTGGTGATTAAATGGAGATAAGAGTCTCACAGATGTTCCTGCCTGGGTTGGCTTTGAACCTTGATCTTCAGATCTCAGCCTCCTGAGTAGCTAGGTTACAGGTGTGAGCCACCAGTGCCTGGCTCCCTACCAAGTTTTTTTTGTTTTGTTTTGGCCAACCCTGAGGGCCTGGGCACTGTCCCTGAGCTTCTTTTGCTGAAGGCTGGCACTCTATCACTTGAGGCACAGCACCACTTCCAGCTTTTTCTGTATGTGGTACCAAGGGCACTCTACCTTTAAGCCACCTTCCCAGCCCAGACCTACCAAGTCTGAGTCATTTGAGACACACAGCTCTGGGCCACTGGAACCTGGCAAACCCTTTACTCTGGCTCCTCTCCACCTGGGAGAGGAAGGAGAGGAGAGAAGCAGGCACCAGGGCCCATGTAACCCAGCTTTGCCAGATAGCCACTCTCCCTACCTAGGAGCCCGAGGTCTCTCAGGATTTAAGGATGGTAGGTGCCCTTCACTGTACTAGTGCTTCTTATGCAGGTGATGTGACCAAAGCTCCTAAGACAGGGTGTGGCTTGAATCCTTACTGAAGAATTGGAACTGGGTGACCTTGATAGCTTCTGTATGATGCAGCCCCACTTCCATACCCATGTCCCTTCACCCCTGCCACAAAACACCCTGTGGTGTCTCCTGGGAGCCAAACCAACACTAACCCTTGAGGCTGCTTTCCCAATTAACATCCCTCCCCCCCTCCCCCTACCCTACACACACATACAAGGTGGTTAAAATAAAATGTATTTCATATAAATATTTCCATCAAGGAATTATTCAAGGAAGGCACAAGTGACCATTTGGAGCAGACGGAGGTGTTTGTTTTTTAAATATAGAAGTATAAATAACTGTACATAGGGTTGTTAAAAGATTGGTATCATAGCGCCGCCTGGTGGCCACTCAGTCAAAGACTTCATCTCTTTCATCCACTTGCCAGGCCTGCAGGTTCAGATTTCTCTTCCAAGGGGCTGGAGAGGCCCTAAGGCTCTCCATTATGCAGGGAAGGGTGGGCTGGAGGGAGAGAGATGGCTCTAAGAGCCCTAGAATGATGCTTCACTGTGGGCATTAGAGTCTCATGCCATTGGGCTGCCCTGCAACTCTCTCCTTTACTTCAAAGGGAAAGACAGCACTAAAGATATCTTCATGATAGCGTTTCTGACTCTGTAAAGAAAACCAGAGGCAAGGTGTCAGCTGTTGGGGTCCAGCTCTCTCATTTACCACATCCAGCTGCCCTAGGTCTCCTATCACATGCGCACCAAGAGCCCTTTTCCTGCCTGTCATGCTGGGTTTATGCTTGGATTTGGTTTATTCTCTAGCCCAGTTTAACCTATTTAGCTGGTGGCCACCTGGTGGTCACTCAAAGTTCTGCAATCAGAAATCATCCACTTGTGTCTACTCTGGCCAGGACTACCTCAATACCTCCTCAAGGTGGATGGAAGGATGGATAAATGTTCTATTTTCTACCAGTTCTCATCCTACAAGATGCTCCAGCAAATGTGAGCTCTGAGATCTTTATTAAGTACAGTAAGCCAATGATCTGACCTTATTACTTTTTCTTTTTCTTTTTTTTTTTTTGGGGGGGGGGGTCCGGTTGTAGGGCCTGTACTCTGGGCCTGGGCACTGTCCCTCAGCTCTTCAGCTCAAGGCTAGTGCTCTACCACTTGAGCCACAACGTTACTTCCAGCTTTTTTCTTTTTGCTTATGTGGTTCTGAGGAATTGAACCAGGGCCTCATGCATGCAAGGCAAGTGCTCTACCACTGAGCCATCTTCCCAGCCCTCTTTATCTTTTTTTTTTTTTTGAGACAGGTCTTGAACCAGGGCAACAGTGCTGGACTCTCACATCCACGACTGTGGGCCCCCCAGGGCCCATTCTTTCAGCAATAGGGGTGACCTTGGAGCTTCTTTCATATAACCCTTGAAACATACACCATAAAAATCTACAGCCGGGCGCTGGTGGCTCACGCCTGTAATCCTAGCTAGTTAGGAGGCTGGGATCTGAGGATTGTAGTTCAAAACCAGCCTCTTATCTCCAATCAACCACCAGAAAACAGGAAGTGGCGCTGTGGCTCAAGTGGTAGAGCGCTTACCTTTGAGCTGAAGAGCTCAGGGATAGCGCCCAAGCCCAGAGTTCAAGCCCTACAACCGACCAAAACAAAAAACAAAACAAAACAAAAAACTACAGCAAGTACCTGACTCAGGACCGGCCCTGTTGCCATCACTAAAGTGGCATCCTGGGCTGGGAATGTTTCTTAGTGGTAGAGTGCTTTTGCTTCGAATGCATGAAGGCTGTGGTTTAATTCCTCAGAACCACATACACAGAAAAAGCTGGACGTGGCACTGTGGCTCAAGTGGTAGAGTGCTAGCCTTGGGCAAAAGAAGCTCAAGGACAGTGTTCAGGCCCTGAGTTCAAGCCCCAGGACTGGCAAAAAAGGTGGCATCGTTCCTGCCAGGGGGCGTGATGAGCACACAGTGGCCTGGGTGTAAAGAGAGGACTTCTTTGCATAAAAATGTCAGGGCTTAACTTTCCTGCTCCTGTGTTCACAACCCCGTCACAGGGAGGAGGAGACCCAGGAGGCCCGCCATTCCCATTCCACAGCAGGAAAAATGGAAATGCCAACCTGATTTCTCAAAAGCTAGCTAGCAGCCAGATCAGGATCAACAAGCCCTCTAACAACCCATCCAGCTATTTCGGGGTTTCCTTTGGGGTCCAAGAGTGTTCTGTGATGCTCTTGGTTCTGATCCTTGTCCACTCCCCGCCCCCTCCCTGGCAGAACTGGGTCCCATGGTCTGTGCCTTAGCCTGTACCTCCACCAACCCCACCCCAACCCCCATACCTTGAGCTGGAAGAAATAATCCTCAACCTGTTCGTCATTCAAGTTCAAGCTGTTCGCCACCAACTGCTTCAGCGTGTGGGCCACATCCCGGGCCATACGCACGTCCCCACACACATAGAGGTGGCCTGCTTCTTTGTGCAGCACACGGAGCACCTCGCTGGCCAGCTGCTGCCGCAGGATGTCTTGAACGTAAACCTGAAACCAGAGGAGACAGTGGGTGGAGGATTAAGGCCTGTGGTCATGCTTCCTCGTCACAGGAAAGGGAGGACGGAAACAGAGTGTGCATCCTGCAGGTGGACGGGAGCTCAGGACGATGCCTTGCCCTGCCTGGCCCAGGCCAGCAGGGCATCTGTATTCACACTTCAAAGAGACATCAATGAAGCCAGTTCCCCTGCCCAGGGCTCCAAGGCTTGCCTCCCTAGGAAAGGGGGCCCCTCGGCACAGATGGCCATGCATCCCAGTTGCAATTCAGGTAATGGGATTCTGCTTTCTTTCCCCACAAGGGTCATATAGACCCCAGCACTGGGGGCATCAGTCAGTCTGCAGGGACTGGTTCACTAGTACTGAGCTGAGAGCCTGAGGCAAAGTGATCCCAGGCCCCAGTGCCCAGCTGAGGAAGTGGGCTTGAGCATAAAGCCAGCCTGAGCCATCTCTCCCCAGGAAGTCATGTATTCCAGAGGGCTGTGGGGAGGCCCTTTGAACCTGTGTGACCCTGAGTTACTCCTAAACCTCTCTTCTCTAGGAATAGAAGCTATGATGCTCTTCACAGCTCATCCTGGTGGTTGTATAACTATCACCATTTCAGAGTGAAGTAAATGAAGGCACAGCCCGGTGAGGGGCTTGGGGGAGCCAGGGCAGCAGCTCTGGCATTGGCTCATAAAGTTCAGGCCTTATGCATCCATATTTACCTTGGGCCTGCCAGGCAGCCGGGAATAGGCTATGTGTAGCTCATGTAGCACCCTTTTATGGGCCATCTCCAACATCTCCTCCCAGTAGAGGTGGTCCTCATCCGGGTGACGGCACCCAAACACCAGGGTCATGCGTCCGCCCTTGATCCCTGCAAGATCCAGCAGGCTGCAGTTATAAGGATGGCCACCAGGGGTCGAGCCATGGCCCAGGGTGAGCATCCAGCTTGAATGCTCAAGCATACTGTCTGATGGATGACCATTTTACAAACGAGAGAAGCAGGAAACTAGCCCAGAGTCTCATGGAGTTTCCTGCCCAGGCTGGCTTTGAACTGTAATCCTCAGATCTCAGCCTCCTGAGTAGTTAGGATTACAGGCGCAAGTCACTGGTACCTGGCTTGCCCTATACTCCTTTATTTTCTTGCTTCTCTTTCTTGCTTCTCTTTCTTTCTTTCTTTCTTTCTTTCTTTCTTTCTTTCATTTTCTTTCTTTCTTTCTTTCTTTCTTTCTTTCTTTCTTTCTTTCTTTCTTTCTTTCTTTCTTTCTCTCTCTTTCTTTCTTTTCTTTCTTCTCTTTCTCTCTCATGTCAGTCATGGGGCTGGAACTCAGGGCCTGGGCGCTGTCCTTGAGCTCTTTTGCTTAAGGCTACCTCTCTACCACTTGGAGCCATAGCACCATTTCTGGTTAATTGGAGATAAGACTTTCCTGCTCAGGTGGGCTTTGAACCGTGATCCTCAGTCCTCAGCCTCTTGAGTTATAGGTGTAAGCCACCAGCAACTGGCTGCCCTATACTATTTTAATTTAATTTTTTTTGTAGTACCAGACATGAAAATCAGAAGATAATAGAGACAATCATCAAGTCCCTCATTCAATACTGATCCTAATACACTACCCTTTTTGCATGTTAATTTTATTTTTTTTCCTCTTAAAACATAGTAAATATGGGTTGCAGTGTGACATCTGAGGACACACGCACTGTGTATCATGATAAAATCAGGGCAATTAGCACTTTCTGGTCCTTATCTCCAGCCATACCTTTGTGCTCAGAGTCATGGAGCCGCTGCTTCCAGAAACTTCGGAAGGGGGCGATGCCTGTGCCGGGCCCAATGAGGATGCAAGGAAGGGAGGGGTCCTTGGGGAGCTGGAAGCTGCTGGCGCTGAGAGGGGACAGAGGAGGGGGCTGCAGATACCCTGGGTGGATGCTCTCCCAGGACAAGGGCTGCGAGGAGGGTGGGGACAGGTGCATGGTGGTAGGATGAGGGCGGAGAGAGCAGGCTTCTTGGGGGCTAATTTCTGCCCTGTTTGGCAAAGCATCTCCCCACTCGGGGGTCTTTTATAAAGAGGCCAATTGCATTGCATTCTGGATTCCTCACTGTTGTCATCATTTCCCTGGCTAGAGACTGCCATGAAGCCAGAGTGACCCCAAATCTTCCTAATAGACACAGCACCCTAGAAGGTCACTGGGTCTTAGATCTCTTCCTTGCATCCCAGAAACCCCTGGGGCCAAGAGCCCCTGACACTCACCTCCGCACAAAGCAAGGCACTGGGTCCTGGGGCTGCAGGTTGCTGAGCCAAGTGCTGCACACGCCATGGTGCAGGGGACCCTGGCCATCTGTAAGGGACAATAGAGATGACCAAAGGCCTTGTGGCCTGAGTGTTACCCTGGCCAGCTGCCCGTCATCACACACCTCACCGCCACGTAGGCCTGGGCATTAGAAACTGAATGTGGGGCTCTGTCCCAAGCGGCGAAAAGCTGCCTTCAACCAGCTGGGAAGGCTACAGGGACCTTAGCAACAGCTAAGTGTCAGAGAGGGAGCGGGGCATGAGCAAAGTCCCAGGGGCGAGCAGAAGCAGGCTGACCCCTTGGATTCCTTGACTTACACTAGCACTTTTTCCAAGGTCCCTTCAGGGCCCTCCCAGCCACTCCCACCCCAGTGCTGTGGTCTCATGAAGCAGCAGCTGGGGGGGAGGGTGCGGAGAGTGGTGGGGGTGGGGGGAGCCGGAGCTTACTGGTAGGTGCCCAGCGGGGGGGGGGGGCTGCCTCTGCTCTGTCTAGGTTTCAACTCCATCACAGTGGCCTGGCATGTAAAGGAGGCCTTTATGGGAATGGAGAAGCCCTTGGCTTTGGCCTGTTCTGAGTGTGGCTCTGAGGATCTGCCTGTGACGCCTTGCCCGTCCTCTCCTGGTTGAGGACTGAGCCTGGGCTATGTGGTGGCAGTTCTCTCGTGGAGCACACATGGGCTTTGCCAAGGTTTCAGAAGCCATGCCACCACTCTTCCTTGCAGGGGACAAAGGGCTTTGAGATGTGGCCAGCTCCAGCCTAGGGAATCCAGACAAGTCCAAGCTGTGGCGATTAGGGTGGGAAGACAAGTTTATTCATCTAATAGGGTCTCACATGTATGCCTTAGTCAGCCTGAACTGTAATCCTCCTATTTATGCTTCCTATGTAACTAGGGTGACAAGCATTGTCAGCTTTTTACTGGTTGAGATAGGAGCTCACAAACTTTTGCTTTTTTTGTTTTTCCCAGGCTGGCTTCCATCTGTGATCCTCCTGATCTCAGCCTCCCAAATAGTAGGATTATAGGTTTGAACCACCATATCACACTAAAATATCAATTTCTTTTTCTTTTTCTTTTTTTTTGGGGGGGTCTGGTTGTGGGGCCTGAACTCTGGGCCTGGGCGCTGTCCCTCAGCTCTTCAGCTCAAGGCTAGTACTCTACCACTTGAGCCACAGCGCCACTTCCAGCTTTTTTCTTTTTGCTTATGTGGTGCTGAGGAATCAAACCCAGGGCCTCAGGCATGCAAGGCAAGCGCTCTACCACTGAGCCACCTTCCTTCCCAGCCCTAGAATATCAATTTCTATGCTTCTCCGGAAAAGGCAGCGGCATGTCTGCCAGGTCTCCACTCCCATCAGGGCACCCACTCAGCCATCACAGAGTGAATTCGGTAAGTGAATGAATGATCAAAGGAGAACCATCTCTGCTTTCAGGCTGACCTATCTAGAGGACTGAGTCCCTGGGTCTTTCCCAAGTGCTGGCACTTTCTACGCTTGCTCTCATTCCATTGTCCTGGCCATCGTAGGGCAGTAGAGTGGTGGAGAACTTGAACTCATCCATTAACCTGGGTTTGAATCTCAGCTCTCCATTTACTAACCCTGTGACTTTGAGTAAGTGGCTTAACCTCACTGAGCTACTTTTTCCTTCAGTAAAATGCATATAGTACCTATCTCCTCTGGCCACCAAGGGTTTGTGTACAAAGGAGTTAGTTGGATGACTGATCCTCCACAGCTCCCAGTTTTATTTACAACTCTACGCAGTCAGATGTTTAATTGATGAGGAGACCAAAGTGCAGAGATGTCAAACACCTGGCCCCGAAGAAGCAGAGCCAGATTGCTCCAAGCCTGTGCCCCATCTCACCTTGGGTGTGGTAGGCGATCACAGCCACGGTGAGGTGGATCTCTGTGGGGGTGTGGTCCTGGGAGGAACTGATGGAGTAGAAGCGGGGCTTCAGGATGGGGAGCTGGGACAGTAGGAAGGTGGCAGGCACCCGCAGTGATGGGAACTCCGCCAGCACCTCCAGGAACGTGGGGCTATTGGTGAACTTCCATTTGTTGTACTCTGAGGACTGAAAGCCAAGAGCAGTGTGAGGACTCAGAGTGCTTGCCCTGCATCCTAAGGGCAGAAGAAGGTAGGCAGAAGAGGCTGCCACAAACCAGCATTCATTCATTCATTCATTCATTCATTCACTCACTCACTCAACACATTCCCCCTCCCCGCCCTCACATGCCAGCTGCTGTCCAGGGTGCTGAAGCTCAAAGCTGGAGGAGCAATGGAGTAAGTAATTCAGGTCAGCCAGGAACACTGGTCATCTGTATGCTTAAATTCCCACTGTTGGTAACTTGTAGGTAGGACTCAATGCTATTACTGTCAAAATCTGAAGCAAAGTTGAAACTAGTCAGATCTGGGTTCTAATCTTGACCAGACATCCTCCCTAAGCATGGAATTTTATCCTTATTACTTTACTTTTGTAAAAGGGGGCTACTGGGCTGGGAAGGTGGCTCAGTGGTAGAGCGCTTGCCTTGCATGCATGAGACCCTGGGTTTGATTCCTCAGCACCACATAAGCAAAAAAAGAAAAAAGCCGGAAGTGGCGCTGTGGCTCAAGTGGTAGAGTGCTAGCCTTGAGCTGAAGAGCTGAGGGACAGCGTCCAGGACCAGAGTTCAGGCCCCACGACCGGACCCCCCCCCAAAAAAAAAGACAGTAAAAGGGGGCTAGTATTGCTCTCTTCCTGAGAAGGTCTTGAGAGTTAAATGAGAAAATGTGCACCAAGATAGTATAGTGTAACCACAGAAAAATGGTGGCCACATGGTTGGGATGGAGTTTATTGGCAATAATGATGATGGTGACAATAGTGTTCAGTGCCTTTTGCAAAGATGTGGGTGCAGGGGAGTGTCCAGGGGTTAAAACATTGTCACTCACTTATGAACTCAGTCACTACCTATCATCACTCTACCTCCCATCCATCCACCCATCCATGTATCCATCCATCCATACATCCATCCATACATATATACATACATATATACATACACACACACATACATCTACCCACCCACCTATCCACCCACCTACCCACCCACCCACCCATCCATTCATCCATCCTCTAAATCTTTTTTCTTTGCAGTCCTGGGGATTAAGCCCAGAGACTCACATTCTACCACTTGAGACATCCCCCTTCAAATACTTTTGTATATGTGTCAGTACTGGAGCTTTAAGCCAGGGCCTGGACACTATCACTAAGCTGTTTATTCAAGACTGACACTCTACCACTTGATCCATAGCTCCACTTTTGGCTTTTTGCTGGTTAACTGGAGATAAGAGTCTCACAGCCTTTCCTGCCAAGGCTGGCTTTGAACCACGATTCTCAGATCTTAGCCTCCTGAGTAGGTAGGATAACCATTCCATATATTCTGATGTACCAGGTTTGGGGAAGACAAAGACAGAGACAAGAAATAGTTGACTCAGTATAACTATGTCCTAGAGATGAGACAGAAGCTAACACCTTTGACAAAGTCCCACCATGGGACACTAGGCTGGACCCACCCAGATTGACATCCAGTTCCATCCTTTCCAGGAACTGCCCCTTCCTCTGGGGCCAGCCACCCCTCACCTGGCACAGGGCCTCCAGCCTCTGTCTGTCAGCCTCTTCTGTGGCAAGCCGGGCCAGCTTTTGGAGCTGCAGCTGGGTAGGCGGGGTGGTGATGTCCAGGAAGTGGGTGAGGGCCTGGTGGAGTGAGCAGGGTGGCAGCCTCGTCTCCCTGACCCAGTAGCTGCCTGCACAGGGGAGGAAGGGATTAGGATGGAACAGAGGCCGTACTTGAACAGGAGGCCCCTCTACCCTCCATCTACAGGGAGAGAAGCCTCTGAAGTTCTGGCTCAGGGAGGAAGGTGGAGTCAAAGTCAAGGCTGCCAGAGAGGCTGAACAAAAGCCCCCCCCCCCCCCCCCCGCCCCACCTCCCCACCACCCATGGGCACTAAAATCCTGACACACTCACTATGTCCCTCTTTGGCCCGGAGTGATCGAGAGACTCAGGAGTGATCGAGAGACTCAACGTGACTAAACCCACTGAAGGCTGAGGCGCAGCTCAGTGATGCCATTCCCCGAGGAGATGGGGGAGCATCGCAGCCCAAAGTGAGGGGCAGGTTCCCAAAAGTCCCAAGAGGCATGCGGTGTGTAGGACAGTCAGAGCATGGGACTTGGAACAGTAGATCTAGAATCAAATTCAGCCCCCCTGTCCCCAGCTGGGTGGCTGAACTATGTAGCCTTGGGTTCATATCCTGACAAATGGATGTGACAGCCAAATCAATGTTGCTAGGCTGTGTGGGCACAGTGCTGGGCACACTGCTGAACAAGTATTACACAAATATGTCATTTCACCTGGACTAGAGACCTGATGGGCTACGCCTGTCGCCCTATAATCACAAGTACCACTCAGATTCTTGTTTCTAGGCTCTCTCACATCCCCTGAACGAGAGGAGCATTGCTGGGCTTTGCTTCTCTGGTCCCTACTTTCCTATTTGGGCTTCTTTGGAGAAGCGGTCATCATGGCAGAATGAAGTCCAAAGAGCTATTCCCAAGGGCTGGGGTTGGGGCAACTGACACAGGACAGGAGGAGGGAGATGGGGTTGCCAGGCCTCCCCGACCAAGCCAGATCTCAGGCTCACCACGCTCGTCCAGGGCCTCCAGGCACACGGTCTGGTGAGGCGCGGGGCTGTCCACTACTCGCTCCAAGATGCCTTGGACCAGGGCAGGCTGGTTGCTCGGGAAAACCCCAAGGTGCTCACCAGGCAGGTAGCTCAGGCCGTGGCTGTCCTCACAGGAGAGCTCCACCAAGAGGGTGGAGCGGCTGTGAAGAGAGAAAGGAGCCCCATGAACTCTATGACTCCCTCAAGTTCCCTGGTGGGCAGGTCAGCTTCCCCAGAAAATGTATCCATCTGTGCCTCCAGCCTGGGTCGGCAGCCTGAGCTTGGGACATGACATCACTCAGGTAGGGACACCTAGCACTTTCCCTTGAGGAGAAGGTGGGCCTCACTCCTTGTTGGAAGCCCTCTAAGCCCCAAGGACTTGCCCAGAGACTCTAGCTAAAGAAAGCATGATGGCTGGACACTGGTAGCTCATGTCTGCAATCCTTAGATACTCAGGAGTTTGGGAGGATCACAGTTCCAGGCCTGCACAGGTAACTTCCCTCTCAACCAACAGTTCAGTGTATTGGTGTGTGTCTGTCATCTTAGCTACAAAGGGAAGCTTAAAACAGAATGATTGCTGTCTAGGCTGGCCTGAGGTGGAGGGGTGGTGGAATGTTGGGGGAAAGCAGACTTTTTCTTTAATAAAATATATCAGAAATGCTGGGCACTGGTGTCTCACATCTGTAATCCTGGCCACTCAGGAAGCTGAGATCTGAGGATTGTGGTTTGAAGCCAGGCTTGGGCAGGAAAGTCCATGAGACTCTTAAGTCAAATTAATCACTAAAAAAAAAAAAAAAGTGGAAGTGGAGCTGTGGTTCGAGTAGTAGAGAGGAAGAAGGTATGAGAGGGCACCTGGGCACTGGGGTCAAGCCCAGTGGTGGTGCACATACACAAAAATAACCAGAGCAGGGCTGGGAAGGTGGCTCAGTGGTAGAGCGCTTGCCTTGCATGCATGAGGCCCTGGGTTCGATTCCTCAGCACCACATAAGAAAAAAGAAAAAAGCTGGAAGTGGCACTGTGGCTCAGGTGGTAGAGCGCTAGCCTTGAGCTGAAGAGCTGGGGACAGCACCCAGGCCCAGAATTCAGGCCCCACGACCGGACCAAAAAAAAAAAAAAAGAGACAGGAGGTATGGCTCCAGTTGGTAGAGTGCTGCTTAGAAGTGTAAAACCCTGAGTTCAAATTCCAGCACAGCCAAAAAAGAGTAAGTAAAAGAAAAAAAAAAAAAGAGAACCAGAAGAAAAGTTTTAATGGGGGTGTGTCCAGAAGAAAAGTGTGTGTGTGTGTGTGTGTGTGTGTGTGTGTGTGTGTGTGTGTGTGTGTGCGCGTGCGTGTGTGTGTGTGTGTGTGTGTGTGTGTGTGTGTGTGTGTGTGTGTGTTGGTCCTGGGGCTTGAACTAAGAACGTGGGTGCTGTCCCTGAGCAATTTTTTTTTTTTTTTGGTTCCGGTCATGGGGCCTGAACTCTGGGCCTGGGTGCTGTCCCTCAGCTCTTCAGCTCAAGGCTAGCACTCTACCACTTGAGCCACAGCGCCACTTCCAGCTTTTTTCTTTTTGCTTATGTGGTGCTGAGGAATCGAACTCAGGGCCTCAGGCATGCAAGGCAAGCGCTCTACCACTGAGCCACCTTCCCAGCCCCTCCCTGAGCATTTTTGTTCAAGGCTAGCACTCTACCACTTGATGAGCCACAACTCCATTTCTGGCTTTTATTTATTTATTTTTTTGGTGGATAATTTGGAGTAAGAGTCTCATGGACTTTCCTCCCTGGGCTGCCTTCAAACTGAGATCTTCAGTCCTCAGCCTCCTGAGTAGCTGGGATTAAAGGCGTGAGCCACTAGGGGCCAGCTACAAATTCTATTTTTATTTTATTTTATTTTTTTGTTGGCTTGAACTCTGGGCTTGGGTGCTGTCCTTGTGCTCTTCAGCTCAAGGCAAAGTGCTCTACCGCTTGAGCCACAGTGCCACTTCCGGTTTTCTAGTGGTTTATTGGAGATAAGAGTCTCAGGGACTTTCCTGCTCAGGCTGGCTTTGAACCATGATCCTCAGATCTCAGCCTCCTGAGATAGCTAGGATTACAGGAGTGAGCCACTGGCACCCGGCTCTATTTTTTTTTTTTTAATCAGAAGAAAGCCAATTTTCTCAGAGTATTGGGTAGGAGAGGGCAGCCCAAATAAACAAAACCTACACATCATCCCTCAACATAACATTTGTCTACCCAGAAAGGAAATTTCCTTCCTCGCCAAAACTTTTCATAAAGCTCTGAAGACTCAAATAGCTTTGAATCTTTTAGCCTCTCTTATCAGTAAGAGCTTGATGAGAAAGGATCCAGTGTAGCAGGTCCATAGTTCTCACACTGGGCCCCTGGCCCAACACAAGGCTCAGGTGGCCATGGGTCTGAGGGCCAGTCACACTGATGATGCCCATGGGTTTGCTTCCGTCCTTCATTCACTCACTAAAACAAGATCTTGCAACCTCAAGGACTATGCTCTGCCTCACCTGGACTTGGGACTCAGTAGATTTTGCTGTGATTTGAGCTTCAGGACGAACACATTCTTGGCGTGTATGTGGCCGAGGGCTGCGGAGACAAGAGACAGGGACATGAGGAGCGGGCTCTTGCACATGGTGGGAAGTACTAACACATCTCAGTTAATTATTTCTAGAGATGAGTCTCTCAGACGTTCCTGCCATGGCTGGCTTTGAACCCTGATCCTCAGATCTCAGCTCCTGAATAGCTAAGATTACAGGCATGAGCCACCAGCACCCGACTTGGCCTAAGTTTTTGTTTTCTTCTACTTCTTCCTTTATTTCATCTTCCCTCCCTTCCTCAGTCCCTCCCTCCTTTCCTTCCTTTTTCTTTTTCTTTTGTAGTTGGATTTGAAATCAGAGCCTCATACTTGCTAGGCAGACACTCTATCACTGGAGTCATTCCTCTAATTCCCTATCCCTTTTGCTTCAGTTATTTTTCAGGCAGTCAAACATCTTTGCCTGGGCTAACTTTGAACTGTGATCCTCCTGATCTTTGCCTCTTGAATACCTGAGACTACAGGTATGAGCTGCTAGGCCTAGCCTTTCCCACCATTTTTGAATGAGCAGGCCCTGGGTGGCTGAGTAGTTGGTAGGGGTCAGGAAATTCAATTTAGACACCAAATGTGGCAGGACAGCTCTGTGGCTAGGGGATCCAGGACAGCAGAGGTGAATCTGGGGATGTGTTAAATAGATTGTGCAGGACTTCTGCATGCAGGGTACTGTATAGTATGCAGCCAGCTAAGCCTGGCATCACCTCTGGGAAGCTTTCTTTCTTTTTTCATTTTTTGTCTGTCATGGGGCTTGAACTCTGGGCCTGGGCGCTGTCCCTGAGCTCTTCAGCTCAAGGCTATTGCTCTATTACTTGAGCCACAGTGCCACTTCCGGTTTTCTGGTAGCTAATTGGAGATAAGAGTCTCAACGGACATTCCTGTCTAGGTTGGCTTTGAACTGTGATCCTCAGATCTCAGCCTTCTGAGTAGCTAGGTGTGAGCCACTGGTGCCTGGCTTTGGAAAGCTTTCTTAGAACATCTGGCTCTGCCTTCAGACAGCTGTCCTTGGTTCCCAACAGGGCCACATGCTACAACTTGCTTTGCCCCATAAAGTTCACTTTTTTCAAAGGCTGAGTGTTGGGGCTCACTTGGGTCCTATGGACAAAGAGCCTGGCACAATGCCTGGCATACACTTGGTCCTCTACAGTGCTGGCTCCCCTCCCAGGATCTCCTCCTGATACAGCCTCCCCAGAGCCTGGAGTCTTGTAGCCAACAGGCTTTCCTCTACCATGGACTCAGGGCTCAAGGACCCCTGCTTCCAGCAGGGCAGGCAAATGGGCCCTGTGTGGGGCATAGGTGGGTACCTTTGTAGAGGTCAAAAGGCTGAGAGTTCTGCACAAGCCGGTGGCTTTGTGGCACCCAGGTCATATTGGAGGTATAGAGTTTGGGGATCTGAATGTGATGTCCATTTGGGATGGCAAACGTTTCACAGGCCGCCTGGAAGATAGAACAGATTAGCATGAATGGTCCATTGTGACCACCAATCCTGGGCTACCAATTTTGGGGTCTTCACCCTGGGCCAGACAGAACTGAAAAGCTTCCTGGAATATCATTTTGGAGGGAGGAAGGAACTAATACTAGTGCTTGAAATCTGGTGTCTGGGAGCTTAGCTTTTTAGCTCAAGGTTGGCACTCTACCAGTTAAGCCACAACTCCACTTCCAGCTTTTTGGTGGCTACTACTATTACTATTGATAATAATAGTCTCATGGACTTTCCTGTCCAGGCTGGCTTTGAACCTTGATCCTCAGACCTCAGCCTCCTGAGCAGCTAGGATTACAGGTGTGAGCCACTAGCACCTGGTGCTTCCTCAAATATTGAATCATATGCCTCTGATTGGTACTAAGAACTCCAGGAAGAGCCTGGGCCTGATGCCCAGCAGTCATTGCCACGATTAGCTACCCAGAGACCCAGAGCTGGACCTGGAAAGCTTAACTGGTTGGGCTCCTGTTCCCAGCTCTCTAGGGCTGAGGAACACTAACACAAGAATAACAGATATCCTGAATTATCAGTGGGAAAGGGCCCCAAGCTCAGCTATCTTCTCCCACTTAGAGGAGTGTGCACAATGTAGAGCTCTTTGGGGAAGTTGTGGGGAGAGCAGGCCAGACCTGGGCCCTGAAGCCTGTAGCTCTGGCTTACACCTGGGCCACTACTGCAGGGCAGTCAAACACCCCGCACAGAGATTCTTGGGCATGGACGCATGGGGTCCTGTCTGTGCGGTGATCCAGCTCCTGCTGGAACTGACCTTGAAGGCTTGCACGGCCCAGCTGCGGAAGGCATCCTCTTGCCCACTGAGCTCATCTCCTTCCCCCGTCGGGATGAGCTGAGAGGCCCCCAGGTGGGACAGCTTCTGGTCAATGTCATGGGCAAAGGCACAGAAGCGAGGGTACATGCTGGAGCCAAGGCCAAATACAGCGTACCTGCCAAGGACAACACACGCATGAAAACTCCCGCTGCACATGGTGGGGCACAGTGCCATGTGGTCATTGCATGCACACAGCACCTCGTGCCAAGGGCCTGCTGGACCCTCTCCATGACCAACTCCTCTGCTTCCCCTTGGCACTGGCCCTCAACACCAACCCTCCATGACCCACACATGCATGGCCTGCAGACCTGTCAGGAGGACTTGGTTTTCCACGTGGAGGATAAGTCTAGACCAGGGCTTTCTCTAGGCCAGAGGAGCTCTGAGGAGACCCTCCATGCATACCAGGTCCCAGTTCCTGATCCCAAACTCCAGGCCCTGGAGGCAGCATTCATCCAACTGAGACAGCTTACCTGAACGTACTGGACAGGGATTTCAGGGTGAAGAGGGATTTCTTCAGTGCCTAGGAGAGGAACCACAGTACTTGGGCACTGTCCTTTAGCTTTTGGGCCCAAGGCTAGTGTTTTATCATTGAGCCATAGCTCCAACTCTGGCTCTTTTGGTGGTTAATTGGACATTAAGAGTCTCATGAGGGTATGAGTCAAGCGGAAAAGGTCAGATAATGTGATGTCAGGAAAATGAACCCTTAGATGTGTATTTTAATGTTTTTTTCTTTCATGCATGTGTTTCTAACACATTTATAAGATTATCTCTTTGTTGCTTTGTATATCCCTCCCCCACAGTATAACCCCTGCTTTCACTATATTTGATGTCAGTATAACTTGTGGAGGAGATGGGGAAAACCAGTTGTTTAAGGATACAGGTGGACCTGTTGCAACAATGAGAAGTACAAGTTGTCATGTCCAAAACTAGATTTACAACGTTGGTGGGGGGGGGGGGGAAGGAGAAGGATTGGGATTGGGGGAGGGGGGAGGCTGGGAAGGGATGTGAAGGGTAAACAAAGGAGGAGGCTGCAATGCTTGGTAAGAAATGTACGCATTATCCTGCCCACGTAATTGTAACTCCTCTGTACAGTATGTTCACAAATAAAATTAAATTAAATTAAAAAAAAAAAAAGCTCAAAAAAAAAAAAAAAGAGTCTCATGAGGTTTCCTGTCTGGGTTGGCTTTGAACTGTGATCCTCAGATCTCAGCCTCTTGAATAGCTAGGATTACAAGTGTGAACCACAGGCTCCTTTCTTATGATTAAAAGAAAAATTTTGCCAGGCACCTAGCCTGTAATCCTAGCTACTTAGATACTGAGATCTGAGGATCGTGGTTCAAAGCCAGCCTGGACAGGAAAGTCTGTGAGACTCTTATCTCCAATCAACCACTAGATAAACCAGAAGTGGCGCTGTGGCTCAAGTGGTAGAGCACTAGCCTTGAGCTGAGGAGCTCAGGGACAGAGCCCAAGCCCAGAATTTAAGCCCCATGACTGACAAAAAAAAAGAAAAAAATTGAGTCAATTCACAGAAGTCTATAAAGAAGTATGTTGTGGGTAAATCAATATGTGAATGAGCCAGGGTCATCTGAGACCCCGCCCCCACCCCATACCCTCTTCACTTCTACCTTCATTGTACCTCCCAGCTCCTCCTCACCGCCTCTCAGATGACCAGGGCCTTAAGCCACCTACCTCTCCATTACTGGGGGAGTCTCCATTCCCGAATGTGCTGGTCACCACTAGCAGAAGCTGTTCCTCCTCTAGGTGGCTCAGGCTGTACTCATCCATGCAGAGAACCTGGACGGGCACCGCAGTGGACATTAGCCCTCAACTTCCTGGCGCAGCCTCTGTAGTCTCCCCACAGGCCCATCTAGCTGACCAGGTACCTTAGGGTTGAAGGCACAGCTGAACAAGGTCCCCAGGTCCCGAGCGAGTGATTCTGATCTTCCAGTCTCAGTCGCATAGAGGATTGTGACTTGGACTCGAGTCGCCATAATCTTGTGGATTAGCATGGCGGCAAAGAGCACAGCTCTGTGGGGACAGAGAGATGGTTCTGTGTGTTGAGTCAGCTTCCAGAAGAGGCTGGGGACTCAGGAGAGCAGAGCAGACAGCGGGAGCCTGGTGAGCAATCTACACTTGTCACCAGATGTCTACCATGACTGGTGGCCTTTTGTTCCCTTGCTCTTTTCTTTTGTGTGTGTGTAGGGGGGCAGAGGGGGAGGGGTATGTGCGGCACATGCGCATGTGCCAGTCCCAGGGTTTGAATTCAGGTGCTGTCCCTGAGCTTCTGTGCTCAAGTCCAGTGCTCTACCACTTGAGCCACTGCTCCATTTCCAGTTTTCTGGTGGTTAATTGGAAATAACAGTCTCACAGACTTTCCTGCCCGGGCTGGCTTTGAACCATGATCCTCAGATCTCAGCCTCTTGAATAGTTAGGATTACAAGCATGAGTCACCAGCACCTGGCTCCTTGCCATTTGTCAGTTCTTAAAAAAGAGGGGTGGGGAGGAAGGGTTGGGACAACAGGACCAAGTGGCCCTCAGCAACAATGCTGAGGGAGCTAAACTCTATAAAGCAATTCTTTCTCTGGGTGCCATGTGTGCATGTGTGCATGCATGCATGTGTATGTGTGTGTGTGTGCACGTGCCAGTATTGTGGCTTGAACTCAGGGTCTGAGCACTATCTCTCAGCTTTTCTGCTCAAGGCTGGTGCTCTACCACTTGATCCACACCTCAACTTCTGCCTTTTGGCTGGTTGATTGGATTAAAGGGTTTCCTGGGCTTTTCTACCCTAGCTGGCTTCTAAATGAGATCCTCAGAACTCAGCCCTCTGGGTAGCTAGGATTACAGGCATGAGTCACCAGTGGAGACATCAATCCTGATGACTCCCACTTACTTCCCCAGGACTTTGAATCGGAGCTCTCTTCTCCTGGGCCTCCGCTTCCCATCTTGCCAGACATGGGTCTTCCAAGCCTCTACCTGCCAAAAAAGGAGATGTGAGGGTATGTTTGGGTCTGGGGTTGTGGCTGGGCTGGGGCCAGGGGACTCTCCACATGAGATGGGGAGGACAGGCTGGTTTGCCCCCACCCCATGGGAAGGGCACAGCATCTCCTCCGCCCAGTGTGGAGCCTGCACACCATGGTGGGCCCCTGGGCTGTTATTGTCCGGAGTGGGAGGCCAGTGTGTGATCACTCAGCAGGCGACCTCATAGGAAGGTGCTGGACAGGTATAAAGGCATCCTGGGCAGAGCATGTGTACACGGGCTCCACACTGGAGCGCCAGGGCTGGGGGTGAGGACAGTTCCCCCACCCCCACACACACCTGGTAGTAATAGAATGGGGACAGGATGTAGTTTAGCATCTCCTGGTGAAACACGGGTGTAATGCTCCCGGATGTTGGAGGGACCAGCCAAATCCAGTCAGCCGGGCAGCCACCGCGTAGCCGGTACTCATTCTGCAGGTGCTTCATGAAGGATTCGGCGGCTGAGTAGTGATCCATGATGGTCACTTTGTGCTTCTGTAGCAGAAGACAGGGGAGGGTGTGAGAAGAGGTGAGGGGGTGCAGAAGAGGGAGCGGCCAGTGGTCACAGGGGTGCATAGGAGCCGGGGAAGACCCAGCAATCTGTGACCCAGGACAGCCACTGCTTCTGGCCTCTCCTTCCCGGCTGCAGATGAGTGACCCCATGGAGGGCACTTCCAGAGTCTCTAAAGGGGCCCTGTAGGAAAAGCAAATTACCTGGATACTAAAATTAGAGGCTGCAGGGAACCAGTTCAACCCAGACTGATCCAGGACAATCAGCCACAATGCCTAGAGCAACCTAGTCAATCCAGAGACATTTGCTTCATAATGGTCCAAACTGGCTCCTCTCATTAGCCATGTGACTTTGATTAACCTTCCTAATCTGCAATCCTGTAGGATAGCATGAAGTGGTCGAGAGGATGCAGTAAGATGCAAACAGCAAAACATCCTGAGTGCTCTGCAAATGTTAACTGGGTTCCTTCATCCGCCGGGCACTGCTCAAGGTCTTGCCACAATGAGCAGAAAGACAGCTCTTCTTTGAGCTAGAAGCTATGGAGGGTGGGAACGATAAGGAGGTGAGCAAAAGCTTCTCAGGTGCCAAAGCTAGGAGGAACCAATAGATTTTGGGTCATGTAAGTGCAGTCACATATATATGGCAGTTCTAGGGTTTGAACTCAGGGCTTTATGCGTGATCCACATGATGCCCCCAGTTCTTTTACTTTTTTTGTCCAGTCGTGGGACCTGAACTCTGGGCCTAAGCGCTGTCCTTCAGCTCTTCAGCTCAAGGCTAGCACTCTATCACTTGAGACACAGTGCCACTTCTGGCTTTTTTTCCTGCTTATGTGGTGCTGAGGAATTGAACCCAGAGCCTCATGCATGCAAGGCAAGTGCTCTACCACTGAGCCACCTTCCCAGCCCTTCTTTTTTGCTTTCGTTGTTTGGCTTTTTTTTTTTTTTTTTCTGACATTTTCAGTTGGGGCTGGTCTTGGACTGTGATCCTGCTATTTATGCCTCCTACATAGATTAGATGAAAGACCACCATGCCCCACTTGTTGATTGAAATAGCATCTTTGTAACTTTTTTTTTTTTTGCCAGTCCTAGGGCTTGAATTCAGGGCCTGAGCACTGTCCCTGAGCTTCTTTGGCTCAAGATTAGTGCTCTACCACTTCAGCCATAGCTCCACTTGTGGCTTTTTCTGCTCATGTGGTACTGAGGATAGAACCTAGGACTTCATGCATGCTAGGCAAGCACTCTACCACTCAGCCACATTCCCAGCTCGTCTTGGTAACTTTTTCTCCAGGGCTAACCTTGAACCAAGATATTCTCAATCTCTGCCTCCCACGTAGCTAGGATTATAGGCATGAACCACTACACTTGTGTCACATCTCTTGATATTTTCGTATCTAGATGCTTCTTAACTGACTAGAGGGTTCTATCCTGGTAAACCCATCACAAGTTGAAAAGTATCTTGAGTCTGCTGGGTGCTAGCTAGTGGTTCACACCTATAATCATAGCTACCAAGGAGGCTGAGATCTGAAGATTGTGGTTCAAAGTCAACCTGGGCAGAGAAGTCTTTGAGACTCCCATCTCTTATTAATCAGCAAAAAAATGAACTGAGGGCATAGCTCAAGTGGAAAAGCACCAGTGAAGCAAGTAAGCCGAGTGAATGTGAGCCCCTTGAGTCCAAACCCGGCACTAGCAGAAAAAAAGGAAAAAAAAAAGAAAGAAAGGTATTGTGAGTCAAAATCAAGTGGATTCCATCTTACTTCCTGAGCACCCAAGACCAAAATTCCAAATTCCAAGTATGACTGCTACAGAACTGACATTGCTCTAGCACTGCATCCTTCCCAAGACAATATTCCTACATTAGCTGCCTGGCAATTCCTGAGAGCCAGACCAGCACTCGGAAGACAGCTGCGAGAGCCAGAAGAAACAACACGAAAGCCAAAGCTGGCCAAGTGAGCTTGCCATGGGCCTGCACAGCTAAGCAGGTTGCACGAGCTAGCATTTAAATGTTACAGTAACGGGGGAGAGGAAGTCAATGATGAATGGCTATGAACTGCCATCATCCTTGCTTTGCGGCCTTGTGTCCCAAAGGCCTTCCTGAAAGAAGAGGATGAGGAAGTTGTGGAGACTCTCACACCCCACCTCCCGTCCCCCCCGCCCCCAGCCAGGGTCAGAAGACGGAGCTGAGGCTCCACAGGTTTTCTGGGGGCACGTGGGCATCCTGCCAGTGTCGGGTGGGTGTGCAGAATCCCTGGGAGTCAGGATGTATGGTCCATGGCCAGCCCTTCCTGAGCAGGGCCAGCCCCAGGGGAGCACTTCCTGTTCCGTCCTAGCTCAGGGCCCATATTACACCAAGCAGTATGGATGTGCACATGGCTGTCCCCGGCCATGGGGGCCGTGGTGTCTATTTTGTTTCCTTCCACCTTCATGGCCAAATCTAGTGCCTGGCACATGGTGAATGTTGGATAACACCAGAATGAATGAATGAATGAACGATGACTCCATGCAGTAGTCTGCTCCCCAGAGGACCTGCCAGCTTTGTGGAGTTCTCCCTGGCTTCTAAATACTGTCACACTTCCAGGGGAACCAACCTGCTGTAGGTGGCCACAAGAGGTATGCCATTGGGTGCTGGTGGCTCAAGCCTGTCATCCTAGCTTCTCAGGAAGCTGAGATCTGGAGATTACAGTTCAAAGCTAGCCCAGGCAGGAAAGTCTATGAGATTCTTATCTACAATTAACCACCCAATAGCCAGAAGCAGAGCTGTGGCTCAAGTGATAGAGTGCTGGAGAAAACAGGCTGGAGCTGGCGGCTCATGCTTATGCCTATAATCCTAGCTACTCAGGAGGCTGAGATTTGAGGATTAAGTTTCAAAGGAAAGTCTGTGAGATTCTTATCTCCAATTAACTACCAGAAAATGTTCTGTGGAGCTGTGGCTCCAAGTGGTAGAGCACTAGCCTTGAGCAATAAGAGCTCAGGGATAGACAGTGCCCAGGCCCTGAGTTCAAGCCCCCAAACCACCACCACCACCAACAACAAAAAGACCCACAAAACACCCAAGCTACCTGGAAGCTATGGAGCACCGCAACATTCATCTCTGTGACGACCTGGTCTTTCCAGAGGGAGGCCAGTGTGTGTGTCTCCAGGCCCATCCTTCTCCCCACTTCCTGTAGAGTAAATTGGGGGGTGAGGCAGTCCCTAGGGGACCCCCCCCCGCAAAGGCCCACACCTCCACCTGTCCCAGCTGGATGTCCCCTGTCACCTCCAAGACGTTGTAGCGCTGACTGTCACAGAGGTCCCTGACTGCGATCTCTGTGCTCATGTACCAGCCGTTGAAGGGACACCCGGGGAACTCGAGGCCACCGGCATCCAGCAGCATGTTGGCCACAGCAGGCAAGGCGTACCACTTCAGCTCCAGCTCCTGAAACCACTCGTACCTGGCGAAGAGGCAGGGCAGCTATGGCTGAGGGCTTCTGAGCATCAGCAGTGTGTTCTATGTTCCAGGACTGTGCAAGCGATGAGCCGCTGTGAATGTGGGAGGCTTTTCACTTCCCTAAGTCTCAAAGATCCTGTCATCAAAACGGGTACCAGGCCACAAACGGCTCACACCTATAATCCTAGACTCCGTGATCTAGAAGATCATCGTTCAAAGCCAGCCCAGGCAGAAAAGTTCCCTAAACTCCATCACCAAAATAACCAGTAAAAAGCAGAGCTGGAGGCAAGGCTCAAGTGGTAAAGCACCAGCCTACCAAGCAAGCCTAGGGGGCACCAGGACCTGACTTCAAATCCTACTACTAAACAAACAAAAATAACACCAAGTACTGGCATCTAACTCATGAGATTTTTTTTTCTTTTTTTTGGGGGGGGGTCCGGTCATGGGGCCTGAACTCCGGGCCTGGGCGCTGTCCCTCAGCTCTTCAGCTCAAGGCTAGCGCTCTACCACTTGAGCCACAGTGCCACCTCCGGCTTTTTTCTTTTAGCTTATGTGGTGCTGAGGAATTGAACCCAGGGCCTCATGCATGCAAGGCAAGCGCTCTACCACTGAGCCACCTTCCCAGTCCCTCATGAGATTATTATAAGATAGTATCACTTATTTGTATATTTAAATATTCTATAAACATCTATAACTGTACATCTGTTATGTGTGAGGTACCGTGCTGGAGTACAAGATTCTGTTTTCAAGTAGCTTAGAGTCTAGCACATAGTCTCTGGACTCTAAAGTAGCAAACAAATGTACAGCAAGAAAAAAAAATGAAAGCTAGGAGCCAGAGGCTCACGCCTATAATTCTAACTACTCAGGAGGCTGAGATCTGAGGATAGTGGTTCCAAGCCAGCTTGGACAGGAAAGTCCATGAGACTCTTATTAGCCACAAGAAAACCAGAAGTAGGTGGAGTTGTAGCTCAAAGTGGAGCACCCAGCCCCCGAGTTCAAGGCCCACAATTGACAAAAAAAAAAAAAAAAAAAGAAAGAAAGAAAGAAAGAAAAATGAGACTATGTGTTAGATTCTAGGGGGCCAGGGGAGTCTTCTCCAAGAAGTGACAGAGCAGGAAAAACAAGAAATGTGCTTTGCCAAATTTTGAGAAAAAGGATGTGTCAGGTAGAGAGACCAACAGGTGCAAAGGCCCTGAGGCAGGTCTGTATTCAAAGGAGAAGAGCCCAGCCCACACACAAGTACTGATATACAGAGCAGTGTTTACAATTGCCAGGAGTGCCAAAAGCAAGGGCTGAGCTGGTGAGCTCTTACAGTTACTTTTAGAGCCTTCTCCTTCCCATACATTAGACAGGGACAGCTAAAGGAGGGCTCAAGAGACCTGGCCTGCTTAGCTAGAGAAGCCCAGAGAGTTCTTCTCCTAAGATTGCTGCTTCCTGACCCTGGGGTCCCATTCATCCAAGCCTCCTCTTCCCCTCACTCACCATCAACCTCCAAAGTCCCAGGCCAGCGAGGAAGTGCAGAATTGCTATAGCATGGCAGGGTGACAACATCACCAGGCTTGGGGGTTGGTGTAAGGAGAGGCTGGATGGTAGCAGGTGATGACAGGAATGTGGATCTGCACCCACATAACCTCTCAGCGACTTACTTGGGGTGTTCCACGGGTACCTCGAGCACCAGGTCAGGAGGGATTTCGAAGAACTCAGGGTCCCGGCCATCCGCCTGCAGGACCAGAGGCAGCACATCGAAGCGGCCATAACGGGGCTTCCAACCCAGTTCAATGCACAGCTAGGAGCAAGACAAGCCCGTGAGTCCGTAGGCCCCGACTGGGTGCCTGGTCTGCTCTGGGCTCCCTGCCCCGGGGCCTGGGGTGGGGGGCTGGGTGGGTACCTGGGTGAACTCCAGGTTGGCTGGGTCCCCCCTGATGCTGCCGTCGGGCAGGTGGTAGCCGGCATACTGGATCAGCTGAGAATTCCACACGCGGAAGTCATGCTTTCCATCACTCCGCTGGGGGAACACAGTGATGGCCGACCTTCCCCAGGGCAGGGAACAGACTCTGTTTACCATGTGGCCATGGGAGGGGGGTGGCAGCTCCCAGCCTCCCCTCCCCTCTTCCCCCTCTACAGCCCCTAGAATGGAGCTGACTGGAAGCAGTCTCTGCTCTCCCACCAGCTGCTTTCAGGTCAGTTGGGGGGGTCTCTTCTCTAGGAGATAGAGTGAGCCCTCCCCCCCCAGCCCTGGTGCTCATGTTCCCTGTTTCTGCCAGTGGAATTAGGAGAATGCTTGTCTAGCTCATTTGGGCAGACCACAAGCTCACAGTGGGCTGAGGCGAACACTTCCTTGGATGTTAGAACCCTCTGCATCCCACGCCCCGCCTTTGTGCCCCCAGCCCAATCCAGAGCTCACCATTAAGTGAGCACTGTTTGCTGAGCCTGAAAACCAGTGATTGAGCACATGAACAGTTGGGCTGGGGGGAGGGGGGACACGGGAAGGGGAGGATGCACACAGTGACAATGGCAAACAAAAGCTCTCTTGCCTCTCAGGAAAACACTGCACCAGAGCCTCTGTTCGAAAACCAAGGTCTTATCCTACTTAAAAAGTGGGGTCTCTAACCCTGATCAATGAAAGGATTACTTTTTTTTTCTGGCTGGTTCTGGGATTTGAACTTAAGAGCCTGGACACTGTCTTTGAGCTTTTTTTTTTTTTTTTTTTTTTTTGTGGGTCATGGGGCTTGAACTCTGGGCCTGGGCGTTGTCCCTCAGCTCTTCAGCTCAAGGCAAGTGCTCTACCACTTGAGCCACAGTGCCACTTCCAGTTTTCTGGTGGTAAATTGGATATACGAGTCTCACAGACTTTCCTGCCCAGGCTGGCTTTGAACCGTGATCCTCTGATCTCAGCCTCCTGAGGAGCTAGGATTACAGGTGTGAGCCACTGGTGGCCAGCTTCAATGCCTATTTGGGCTAAGAATCCAGGGGCCGGCTGAGCGCATGGCAGCCCTGGGACAGAGCCCCCTACCTGATGTTGCCGTTGTTGGTGGCGTAGCGTATGTGTCTGCAGATGTGTTCGAACATCTCCTGGGCGGTGGTACAGCTCCGGGCATCGAAGACCTGCACACACCCCACCCAGTCAGCCCATCACAGACTAGGCCCCAGAGGCCCCTGGGGAAGCCTGCACACCAACACCCTGGAATGCACATTCTCCCCTCTGCATCCACAGCACCAGTCTCGGCCTTTTCCCCAAACACTGGTCTCCTGCTCTCCTAAGGGAGCACAGGGAACCTCACTTGGAAACCCCCCAGCAATACCAGTATCCCCACAACATCAGACTTGTTTGGGGGATGATGGGATTGAACTTAGGGCATCGTGCTTGCTAGACAGGTGCTCTCCCACTTGAGCCGTACCTCCAGACCTTTTTGCTTTTCTTATTTTTCTAGATAGGGTCTTACTTTCATACCGAGGCCCAGCTTTCTACCATGATCCTCCTATCTCCACCTCCTGTTTAGCTGAGATGACAAACACATGGCCACCATACTTGGCTTCTTTGTTGAAATCAGAGTCTCAAGAACTGGTTTTTGGTTTTGGTTTATATTTTTTCCCCAAGCTGGCCTCAAACTTCGACCCTTCCCATCTTTTCCTTCCACATAGCCTGGATTGTAGGTATTATCATGAGTCACTGAACCCTGTCCCTTTCAACACCTGATTTCAAAGCACTCAGGCAGATTCCTTTGCCATGTGAGTAGGTTCCACACAGCCCAGGGTGGCATTGTTGGCTTTCCACCAATTTCTCTTTCCAAATGTTTGAGATATGTTCCAAGAACAAATGAATTTCCAACAAAATGATGGCCTAGAGGACCAGGATAAAGAAATAAGGTGTTTTCTTGGGGTCAAGAGTTCAAACACTAGCTGGATGCTGGTGGCTCACACCTGTAATCCTAGCTACTCAGGAGGCTGAGATCTGAGGATCGCCTGTCAAAGCCAGCTAGGGCAGGAAAGGCTGTGAGACTTTTACCTGCAATCAACTACCAGAAAACCGGAAGTGGAGCTGTGGCTCAGAGTGGGAGAGTGCTAGCCTTGAGCAAAAGAGCTCAGGGACAGTGCCCAGACCCTAAGTTCAAGCCCACAACTGATCAAGGAAAAAAGAGTCCCAACCCTGGAAGTCAAAGGCCTGTGTTGTGATACAGTAGTAACCGAAACATGCTCAATGTTTGGCTTTATGGGGACATGTGGTCTACTACATTTATCACAAGGTCAGTTAGAGACCCTGACATGGGATCCTAGGCCTCCAGAGGGGAGTCCTTAGCCCTCATTCTCCATCTCCTCCACACTGTCTGCACAGCCTAGGACACAGCATGCGTGGCTGCTCCAGACCACCTGCTCAGGGCTCACTCCATCTCCCACTGGGGTCCACAGAGGCACACCTGCAGGTTGGACCACTGGATCCTGCCGATGCAGCGGGGGGCATTGCGCCAGGCGAGCTTGGTGGCGAAGATGAGCTCATCTCCTGTCAGCTGGTAGGTTCCTGTTGTTTCGATCTCCTTCGCTACCGCCTCCACCCTGGCCAGATGTTCCTCTATTTTTGCTCTGCGGCACAGGAAGACATCAGGAAAATCAACAATGAGAGACATACACCGGCATTAATTCAAGCCACTGAAGCAGGAACTGAAATCGGATCGCAGACGGGTAAGCAGTCCCTCTGGGAGATTGTTCCCTTCCAGGGCTGGCTTCAAGATCTGGGCTTAGCTTATGAGGACCTCATACCTAATGCACCATGGCCACCATCTTGAAGTTTATTATCACAGAGGATCAGCAAGCCCACATGTTCCTTTTTAACCCTGGATTCTGCAAATGATGTAGCCGGTTCCAAGTTGAAGAGAAGCCTTGTCCTTTCTGGTTGCGTTTTTTGTGAATTATTCATGTCAGTGAGGACTTGTCCTTCTCAGACACTTGCAAGACTCGAGTCTTGAAGTGGCCACCAGGAGATTCTTCTCTCCAATGAACCACCAAAAAGCCAGACTGAGGGCTGTGGCTCAAGTGGCAGAGCACCAGCTTTGAACAAAAAGCCAAGTAAGATAAGCCAAGATCAGAGAAGCAAATGGCACATGGTCTCCCAAATAGGCAGATGTTAAATTCAGAATGCAAGGAGATATGACAAAGTAAACAGCAAGAAACAAACAGGACTCAAGAAACAAAGGACCTCTTCTTAATTCGTCACATCGTTTTTAGATGACTCTAAGTTATTGACCCCACATGTGGTATATACAAGTGCACATAAGAAGGAATCTAGGAGAGGGCACAGAAATCAGTGTGAAAATACAGCAGAGGGGCCCATCAGCTGCCCTGGACATTGATGAAAATGAACTAAACAACTCAAGGGTAGCGATGGGAGGGAGCGAATGAGAGAGAAAGAGGGCACAGCTGACATTAACAAAAGGAAAGAAATGTATCACCTGATTTGGAAAAAAATAGTTGTAGTGTCAAAGTTTGTAGAGTTCATATGCTTTATAGACCATGATAATGACAATGCACCTTGTGAAGGTTAAAATGTGTGTGTGACTTTAGCTAAGTATCACTATCCTACAATGCTATGAAATTAATCAATCTCAATAAAGAAATTTTTAAAAAAGCCAAGTAAGAACCCAACACCCCAAGTTCAAACCCCAATACCGGCACAAAAATAGAACAAGCAAAAGAAGGTATTTTTCTGTGTGTTTTAGAAGTAAGGGTCTCAAAGCCCCAGGGCTTAACTACCAGGCCTGGGAACAGAACCACACTGGCAAAAAGAAAAATCAGGACTTGGATCTGTGAGTCACCCCTCTAGCCAAGCCCGAGCTCTTCACTGCCTGTGGGGAAACTTCAACCTTTCACCCTAGGGCAACAGAAGCCCTGTGGAGTTCTTCAGGAGCCTCCTTAGTCCCAGATACCATCGGGTGGCCTGGCTGGGTTTTTAGGGAATTACTTGCCCAGTGATTCAAGCAGCCTTCAAAATGATCAAATGATCCCCAAGAGAGGGGGCTCAGTCAGTCAGAAAAGGCTTTAAAACACACATACACACACACACACACACACACACACACAAATGATCCCCAAGAGAGGGGGCTCAGTCAGTCAGAAAAGGCTTTAAAACACACACACACACACACACACACACACACACACACACACACACACACACACACACACACACACACACACACACACACACACACACACACACACACACACACACACACACACACACACACACACACACACACACACACACACACCCCTAACCTTGAAATTCCCAATCGGCAAATGGCAACAAATAAAACTATGAAAAGAATGCACTGATAAAGGACAGTGGAGGACTGGGAACAAAATACCTCAGGTCTCCCCTTGATTTCTGACACAAGCACAAAGACAAAACATCGGGTGATCTTTATCCCCAAGGACATCCCTGCCAAGGGGAACTGCCAGGTAAGGTCAGGGCCATAGTCCCCAAAGCTTCTAGAAACTTCCCCCAAGCCATACTGCACCACCACATCAGTAGAGACCACTCGAACACTGAAGCCTTCAGATTCATGACTGTAAACACATTTGTGAACACACAAGGAAGATTATTTTGTGTGTGTGTTTGTAACAGTACTGGGGTTTGAACTGGAGGCTTTGTGTTCTGGCTTAGCTTTTTCTACTCAAGGTTGGTCATCTACTCACTTGAGCCGTAGCTTCACTTCTGGCCTTTTGCTGATAAATTAGAGATAAAGCTCTCATGGACTTTGCTGCCCAGACTAGCTTTTTTGAGCCTTGATTCTCACATCTCAGCCTACAAGTAGCTGGGATGACAGCTGTGAGCTATAAGCACCTAGCTAGGAAGATTACTTTTTATATTTTAGAGTTTGCTAGTTTACTATATTTTAAGACACTCAAAAATGCCTGGTCTCTGTTAGGTCTCAAAGAAAAGAGCAAGCTTCACAATATACTCATTTCTTTTCTCTTCTCTTTCCTTCTTCCTTCTTCCTTCCTTCCCCTTCCTTCCTCTTTCTTTCCCTCTCTCTCTCTCTCTCTCTCTCTCTCTCTCTCTCTCTCTCTCTCTCTCTCTCTCTCTCTCTCTCTCTCTCTTTCATTTGTTCTTTTGTTCTTTCTTTTTGTACTGGTCCTGATGCTTGAACTCAGGGCCTAGTCACTAACCCTGAGCTTCTTTTGCTTAAGGCTAGCACTCTACCACAAGAGCCACAGCTCTACTTCTGGCTTTTTTTGGTAGCATATTGGAGATAGGAGTCTCATGAAAGTGGCATGGTGACTCAAAGTGGTAGAGCACAATCCTTGTGCAAAAAATTCAGGGATAGTGCCCAAGCCCTGAGTTCAAGTTTCACAAACCAACAAAAGCAAAAAAAAAAAAAAAAAGTCATGTACTTTTCTGCTCAGGCTGGACCTGTGATCCTCAGACCTCAGTCTCCTGAGTAGCTAGGATTACAGGTGTGAGCCAACAGCACCCAGCTATTCTTTCTTTAGGTCCAAGACCAGCACTTTAACTCAGTACCTGCCGCTTTCACTCAGTGGCTAGCGCTCTACCAAGTGAGCCACACCCCCAACCTCAACATATACTAATTCTTCATATAGAGGAGATGGCCCGGCCCACTCTGCTGGCCATCATTGTAGAGGTGGGCTGCCCCTCATCAGACAAACTCCTAGGATTTCTAGGGTGGGGGACATGGTATATCCTGGTGGCTGTGACAAATGGGCTTTCCTTCTCAGAGAACAGCCACCAAGTGATTGCATTCTCCCTGGGCTTCGGACCTCTCACAATTGTCTTCTAAATGTCATCCAGGCCCCCTGCATCCAAGACAGCCAGGAGCCCACAGCGCCAAAGAGCCACAGGCTGAGCGCTGCCACTACAGAAAAGCCAGGTGCAGGGGGCTCATGCCTATAATCTTAGCTACTCAGGAGACTGGGATCTGAGGATCACAGTTCAAAGCCAGCCTGGGCAGGAAAGTCCGTGAGACTCTTATCTCCAATAAACCACCAGAAAACCAGAAGTGGAGCTGTGGGTCAAGTGGTAAAGCACTAGCCTTGGGCTGAAGAGCTGAGGGACATTGCCCCAGGCCCAGAGTTCAAGTCCCAGGATTGACAAAAGAAAAGAAAAGGTCTGTAGTGGTGTCAGCTCCCTGGGCTCAAATCCCAGCCCTGGGACTTCAGAATGTGTGTCTTCCAGCAAGTTCCTTCTCCTCTATGGAGACTATTTTCCTTATCTGAAGAGTAGGGATGACCAGACAGTACCTTTCTCATCAGAGATCAGGGCTGTCGCAAGCACCAAGTACTACAACGCAGGTAGCACCCTGCAGGTCAGTACTCCACTGTGCATTACAACTGCTATGGATGCCAGGCGCTTGTGGCTCCTGCCTGTAATCCTAGCTACTCAGATATGAGTATCTGGTTCATATCTCATTTGAGATATGCAGATCGTGGTTCAAAGCCAGCCTGGATAAGAAAGGTCATGAGATGCTTATCTCCAATTAACTACCTAAAAACTGGAAGTAGACTGTGGCTCAAAGTGGTAGAGAGGTAGCTAACCTTGAGCAAAAAAGCTCCGGGACAGCACTCAGGCCCTGAGTTCAAGACCCATGACCAGAAAAGAACTTCTAGAGATGTGGCTTTTTTTTTTCTTTTTTTCTGGCAGTACTGGGGTTTGAGCTTGTGGCCTTGTGATTGCTAGGCAGGAGTTCTACCCTTGGAGCCCTGCTTGGGAGGGAGGGGCGCGGAAGAACCCGGATGTCTCCCTACCCCTACCCGTACCCCAGAAACTGTGCTGCCCTTGGCCTGAGGGATAAGGCACTAGTGTTGTGCAAGCTCCCAGGAGATTCTCTGTGTAGCCTGGGTTGGGGACCATGTGCCTGAAAGATGGGGGGCCTGATAGGAAAGACTCCAGGATGTGCCCAGCTTCAGTAGTTAAGGGGGTGGGATAACACCAGCAGCCACTCTTTCTGTCCCTCTGTGGCTCACTTTACCCAGCAAGGCCCCTCCCTCCCCACCACACCAGCTCCAGCTCCAGAGCAGCAAGAATGGTGCCTCAGCCCTTCTTTCTCACAGTCTCTCCCTGCATTTGGACAGCACAGTATAATTACCACCTGACTCAGTGGTACACAGCTATAATTCCAGCACTCAAGAAGCTAAGGCAGGAGGATCATGCACTTGAAGCCAGGATGTGGGGCTTTAGAGCAAGAACTAAAGAAATATATAATAACAACTATCATCTAAGTTAACAGGCCAAGGGCCATTCTTAGCTCTTTTTACACATTAATTCACTTAATCTTTACATAAGCTCCTACAAGATAGGTTAATTAATGATGACTATTTTCAGGCAGGAAAACAGAGGCATAGAGAAACTAACTCACCTAGGAGTCATTCAGATGGTAAGGGGATATAGCAAGGATTTGAACCTGGGTAGGCTGCTGGCTAAACCCCAGCTCATAACCATGATGCTATACAACCTCTATCTCTCTTTGAGTGTCTGAAAACTACTTGTTGAATAACACTGGCCAGTGGCAATGAATCTCTATCATCCAGTGCCTGCCACCAGGCCAATACTTTCTTGGTGCTTCATGTATTCATCAAATTAATAACTGATCAGGGCTAAAGAAGCAAAGGACTCCTGTTGCCACAGAAGCCACTGGGAAGGAAGAAAATGAAGTGAACCCAGGGATGAGGCGCCCCACCCCATCCAAGGCTAATGAGCACCAGCTTGCCCTCTCTAAGTCAGGCGGCCTGGGTTCTAGCTGGGATTGGGGGACCTCAGGTGTGCTGTGAAGTGCCTGTTCTCCCACCAGGTGGTCTTGAAGGTCCTGTCACACACCTTATAACAAAACAGTCTGTTTCAATTCACAGCCAAGGGTATTTGTTATGAATTTACACAACCCTCATAACAACTTTAGGAGCCAGGTTCCATGATCCCCATTCTGTGGATAGGAAAGTTGAGGATCAGAGATGGTAAGTGGATTTCCCAACAACTCAGCAGTGGCTAAGGTGGATTCAAACCTAGTTACACTTCAACCCAGGTTTTGCTTGGTTTTATTTTGTTTTGCAGGTCCTGTGGTTTGAACTCAGGGCCTAGGTGCAGCGCCACAGCGCCACTTCGTGCTTTTTGGTAGTTTATTCGCAATAAGAGTCTCACAGACTTTCCTGCCTGGTCTGGCTTTGAACCATAATCAATAGATCTCAGCCCCCTGAATAGCTTAGATTACAGGTGTGAGCCTCTGGTGCCCAGTTTCTGCCCACATTGTCTTAAACACTATTGCGATGTCTAAAACCTTATCTCTCGATTGCAAGAGCTTATTTCAGATGAGGTCTTTTCTCTTGGTCCTGGGGTAGTGGTGAGATTCTAGGAAGGCAGGGGGAGGGATATGAGGGCAGAGAGTGTCTGCTGGAGACAGGAGTGCCCCGCGGGAGAAGGGAGGAAGGAAGCCAATCTTACTCTTTGAAGGACTCATAATATTGATTGACAAACTCGATAGCTTGAGGTAGCAGTTCATCCGGAGAGGTAGGTGTGTTCTTGGGTCCTCTAGTCAAACTTTTGGGCTTCATTACGGACCCCAGGCAAGATGTGGACCTGCAAGTGAAATCCTGGAAAGAGAGGCAAGTGGTGAGGGTGGGGTATTTGACCTCTTGGCTGTTCTCTGCCGGCTCCCCTGGCTGCCTCTCTCTACGGCTGCTCTAGCTCCCTGAACCTCCTATACTTTGGGACACCTCCTTCCTGGAGCCCAGCAGGCCTTCTCCCTGCTCAGATATTCCTTCTTGATCAAGCCTCAGTGGATGTAGGCTAGGGTTGTCCTCCTGTCTTAGCCTCTGTCTTCCCTCCTTCTGCTAGCCTTAGCCCCAGATCAATAGCTTCAGCTCTTGGGAGCATCTCATCTTTTTATTTATTTTTTTTCTTATTTAATGGGGTGTATGAGCCGGGCGCTGGTGGCTCACGCCTGTAATCCTAGCTACTCAGGAGGCTGAGATCTAAGGATCGTGGTTCAAAGCCAGCTCGGGCAGGAAAGTCCGTGAGACTCTTATCTCCAATAAAGCACTAGAAAACTGGAAGTGGTGTTGTAGCTCAAGTGGTAGAGCGCTTGCCTTGAGCTGAAGAGCTGAAGGACAGCGCCCAGGCCCCGAGTTCAAGTCCCATGACCGACAAAAAAAGGGGGGGGGGAGGTAATATGTGGCTCCTCTGGGAAGCTGACTCTGGCATCAGACAAAAAAACAAAAAAATAAACTGAAACAGGAGGCTATCATCCACAAAATCATAGGCTAACATAGGGGGAAAAAAAGTCCAAGGTTTATCCATTGTTGTTTCTAAGGAGTACAGGAAATCAGTCTGCCTTCATGATCTGAAATTTTCCTTTTTTTTTTTTTTTTTGCCAGTCCTGGGTCTTGAACTCTGGGCCTGGGCACTGTCCCTGAGCTTCTTTTGCTCAAGGCTAGCACTCTACTACTTGAGCTAGCACTACTTCTGGCATTTTCTGTTTATGTGGTACTGAGGAATCGAACCCAGGGCTTCATGCTTACTAGTACTCTACCACTAAGCCACATTCCCAGCCCCCATCCTTCCACTTCACAACCATAGCATGTGTCTTAAGCTCAGAATAAAGAATTTAAAAGAACCTTAGAGGACTTTTAGTCCAGCTATTCCCTGGGAGCTTGGAATCTTCCTCTCAAATAGCTCTTGAATCTTTCCAGAGACAGGGAGCTCACTACCAACTCCTTTGGTTCATTCAGTTCAGTTTTGAGCAATTCTGTTAGAAAATTCTCTTTTGAGGGCCAGGTGCTGTGGATCATGTCTATAGTCTTAGCTACTCAGGAGGTAGAGGTTGGAAAGATTATGGTTAACAGACAGCCCGGGCAAAAAAGTTATTGAGATTCCTATCTCAGTCAATAAGCCAATGGCATGTACCGATTGTACCAGCGTAATAGGAGGATTAGGGCCAGGCTGGGCAAAACATGAGCCCCTATTTTAAAAAATAACAGTTGGGCTGGGATGTAGCTCAGTGGCAAAGCGCTTGCCTAGCAAGTGCAACATCCTGGGTTCGATCCCCAGTACCAAAAAAGAAAAGACAAAAAAATACAGTAAAAAAAAAACCCAAACATAAAAAATAACAGCCATACCGCAGACACAGCTCAGGGGGTAAAGCGTAGCAAATACAAAGCCCTAAGTTCAAACCTCAGTACCATCAAGAAAAAAAAAAGATACTCTGCTGAAATCTATTTAAGAAAAATAGAGAGAGAGAGAGAGAGAGAGAGAGAGAGAGAGAGAGAGTGTGTGTGTGTGTGTGTGTGTGCGCGTGTGCGTGTGTGTGTGCGTGTGTTAGTACTGAGACTTGAATTCAAGGCCTCACCCTGTCCCTTTGCTTTTTCCACTCAAGGCTGTCAACCTACCAGTTGAGCCACAGCTGCACTTCTGTCTTTTCGGTGGTTAATTGGAGGTAAAAGTCTCACAGACATTTCTGCCCAAACTGGCTTCTAACTTCAATCCTCAGATCTCAGCTTCCTGAGGTCGCCAGGATTACAGGCATGAGCCACTGGTGCCTGGCCTAATTTGGTTTTACAGGGAGCTGGTATCATTTGCTTCCTATGGCACTTTTTGAGAACAGGACTCTGTTCCCAGCACCCTTTCCATGCAGACAAGTGCTGGTTGCCCAGGGGAATCTGTGTTGGATCCACAAAGCCTCCATGGGTTCATTAGCTTGGGATGAAGGGGTTCCGGGGGAGCCTCAGATTTCTTTCTCACCGACTTGGCCTTGTGGTGAAGTGTGTCCTGGAAAGTGACCCCACTGCTCCAGTTTGTGAGCTTTATATAGGGTGGGCAGGTTGATGGAGGCACATGTGACTTGTCCTGGGGTTCTGGAAGCTTCTAAGAGGAGAAAAAAAAAACAAACAGATTTTCCCAAATGCTTACAACCCCAGAAGCCTACAGATGTCCCCCAGGACTCTGTGCCCACATGCCTCAGGGGTCTGTTCCCCAACCCCCCCCCCCCCCCCCCCCGCTTCCCACTCCATCTCCAGCAGCTGGACCACCTGGGTCTGTGCTGGCTGAGAGTTCCAGCTGCTCGGGCCGCTGGCCAGCCTTCTCTCCTCACCCAGACCCTGCCAATGCTTGCTCAGAGGAATCTCCACACAGGGACCCAGGGTAAAGGGTACCCAACACAGCCAGAACTGCCAAGGACAGAAGCCAGGCCAGGGAAGAAAGTACCCCTGCCTCCCTCTCCCATCTGAGAGTATGCCAACCATTTTCTCTCCCTCCACCCAGGCTGTGGCCACCTCTTCAGGATTCATGGAGCAGAAAATACTCTGAGGGCTGGGAATGTGGCTTAGCGGTAGAGTACTTGCCTAGCATGCATGAAGCCCAGGGTTCGATTCCTCAGTACCACATAGAAAAAGCCATAAATGGTGCTGTGGCTCAAGTGGTACAGGGACAGTGCTCAGGCCCAGAGTTCAAGCCCCAGGACTGGAAAAAATACTTTGGGAAGAGGGAACCCATGGCCAGAAGCTGGAGTCTGGGACTGGAGATTCAGATACCAAGTCTGAGATCATTCGAGGATGTTTCCCCTGACCCCCACCCTCCCACCCCCACCCCCCGCTCCATGAATGCTCCCAAATTGCTCCTTGTCCATGCCACCAGTCAACCGGGCAGGACATCCAGGTAGCCCCCACTCCCAGCCACTCCCCACCAGCCTCCCTTGCTTATGCCTTTCCTCACTGCTCTGGGACTCTCTGCTGGCTGCCCAGAACCTGGCTTCCGGCGCCCTTCCTGCAGCCCAGCCTCCAATGAGCCACTCAGCCTGCACCTGCCCCAGGCAAGCGAGAAAGGGGCTTTCCACACCCATGTGACACACTGACCGGCTCTGTCTCCGCAAGGGGCTGAAGGGATCCATCCTGGTGCTTGTCATCCGGTGTCTCAGGACTGTGAACGGAAACAGCTATGATGAGATACCATCTGATGGTGCATTAGGATGAGGGCCAGAGGGTGGGATAGAACTGCTCTTGGCTTCCAGGAAAGGAGGCCGGGGGAGGGGAGCTGGGAAAGCTCATCAGATCAAATCTCCCCACCACCATCCTCTCCCTTCCCCATGCAAAGCCAACAGGATAAGAAAGGGTCGTGCCAACACCATAGCCTAAACAGTGACACACAGAAGCTCAGGGAAGAGGTCCCTAGTGTGGCACAGGGTCTGGGGACCTGCAAAATGGCTCCACTGACTCCACCCACCAGGGTATACTGCCCATCACTGGCTTGATTTATAGTGACTTCCTCTGTTTTATTTAAAGTACTTTCTTAGAGCCAAGCACCTTGGTCCAGGACTATGATCCTAGCTACTTGAGAGGCTGAGCTAGGGAAGATCATGAAAGAGGCCAGCCCCAGCAGCAAAGTTTCCAGATCTTTCTTCAACCCATAAATGGGAACAGTAGCATTTGCCTGTCATCTCAAGGTTATGTGAAAAGCTGGGACTGGAGGATCAAAGATCCAGGCCGGCTCAGGCAAAAAAGTCCACAAGACTCTGTCTCCATGGAGGGAAACTGGAGGCGGTGGAGCCTGGGAGGTAGAACTGGAGGCGGTGGGGCTGGGGAGAGGCCGAGGGGCACCCTCAGGACCTCAGCAACTAGAGGAAGCCTAAAAGTGGGTGGATTGAGCCTCAGGCCTGCAGGCAGGTGAAATACAGGATTGGGGCTGGAGCTCAAATGATCAGAGAAACTGCCTAACTAAGCATGGGATCCTAAATTGTTTTTTGAATCACAAAAATATTTTTTAATTAAAACTGTAACATATTTTAGCTTGGCTTATTTACTTTAAAATTTAATTTGGAAATGACAGAATGAACAAAAGCTGAGAAAGTAGTATAATAAACTCCTGCAAGCCGGGCACCGGTGGCTCACGCCTGTAATCCTAGCTACTCAGGAGGCTGAGATCTGAGGATCCGCGGTTCAAAGCCAGCCTGGGCAGGAAAGTTCGTGAGACTCTTATCTCCAATAAACCACTAGAAAACCGGAAGTGTTGCTGTGGCTCAAGCAGTGGAGCTCTTGCCTTGAGCACAAAGACAGTGCCCAAGCCCAGAGTTCAAGCCCCACAACCAACAAACATAAATAAATAAATAAATAAACAAACTCCTGTAGACCTTCATCAGCCTCAACACAGTTCACCAATTTTCCACCTATCATGTTCCATCTTGCTTCAAGGACACTGTCCCTGACTCCACTATTATAGAACATTGAAGGCATCGGGCCATCTTTATGACATCAATATCCCAGCAGATAATTTAGAAATACTTAAAAGTACTTCCAAAAGAGTTCTGTATCTGTGGGTCACACTAGTACTAAAACTGGAACTCAGAGCCTTGGGTCCTCACTCAAGGCTGGTTCTTTATCACCTGAGTCACACCTCCACTTCCATCTTCTTGTTGGTTAATTGGAGCTAAGAATTTCACAGATTTGCCTGCCCAGGCTGGCTCCAAACTAAACTTCCATCCTCAGATCTCAATTTCCTGATCTCATCATATATTTTTGTTACATATGAAAATATATTTCATTATATAATAAAATATATATTTCACTATAGATTAAAGTATATGCTATATATTATATAATAAAATATATTGTATATAATGAAATATCTATTTATTATTATTAAGTAATTGTAGAAAGGGGTTACAATTCCATAAGTCAGGTTATGAGTACAAAGCTTCTTGGCCAATGTCACCCCTTCCTTCATTCTCCCCCATTTCTCTTTCCCATAGTCATAAGCTGACTATGCCATGCTTTAAACATACTAGCTACTGCCGGGCGCTGGTGGCTCATGCCTGTAATCCTAGCTACTCAGGAGGCTGAGATCTGAGGATCGCGGTTCAAAGCCAACCAGGGCAGGAGAGACCGTGAGACTCCTATCTCCAATAAACCACCAGAAAACCGGAAGTGGCGCTGTAGCTCAAGTGGTAGAGCGCTGGCCTTGAGCTGAAGAGCTGAGGGACAGCGCCCAGGCCCAGAGTTCAAACCCCACGACCGACAAAAAAAAAACAAAAAAAACATACTACTTTAAAAATTGAAAAAACATATATATGTATGTATAATATATATTTTACATTACATATATGTGTATAATTAAAAGGAAAATTCCAGAAACAACCCACTGCATTGCAACCATTCTGAGTAGTCATGAAATCCCATTCCATGGTCCCACTCGGGGTATGAATCATCCTTGTCTATCATATTCAAACTGTTGCTTAGCAACCATTCTGGTTACCAGATCAACTATCATTTTATCACAGCACCTGTGTTACATTTTACTTCATAGTGACCCCAAAATGGAAGAATGGCAATGCTGCCAAAAGGTGAAAGAGGAAAAAGACATCACCTGTTCAGGTGGCTAAGATCTAAGCCAACAACAAATCTCCCATCTGGGAACTGTGAAGGAGAAATAAATTTGTAGATGGGCTCCAGTGACCTCAGGTCTCAGAAGGCTGAGATCTGGGGATTGTGGTTTGAAGCCAGCCTGGGAAGGAAAGTCCATAGTACTCTTATCTCCGATTAACCATCCAAAAGCCAGAAATGGAACTGTGGCCTTAGTACTGAGCTCTCTCTTTCTCTCTCTCTCCCTCCTGCCCCCAGTGTGGAAGGACCTGACTCATCCCCCTAGTCTAATGTCTGGATGTTTAGATTGTGTCTAGTTTTTCTGTTTTTATAAACACTACCTCAAACTGTATGTGTGCTGAGGCTGGCTCTGTGTGTGTGTGTGTGTGTGTGTGTGTGTGTGTGTGTGTGTGTGTGTGTGTGTGTGTGTGTGTGTGTGTGTGTGTGTGTTCCTGCACCACCTGGGTAAAATGCCAGTAAATGATCATAGCTGAGGCTGGCTCTGTGTGTGTGTGTGTGTGTGTGTGTGTGTGTGTGTGTGTGTGTGTGTGTGTGTGTGTGTGTGTGTGTGTGTGTGTGTGTGTGTTCCTGCACCACCTGGGTAAAATGCCAGTAAATGATCATAGCAACTAGCATAAAGTCATGAGATGATGAGCTCATGGACAATTTAAACTTTTCTCCATACTTTTATCTGCATCTCCTAACTTTTTAACAGTGACCATAAAAGTCCCTTCCTAATTGGGATTTTTAAAAATAAAAGAAAATTGAATAGTACATTAACCGAGCAGTGTCCAGGCTCCTGTGTTCTCTGGGCTGGCTGGCTGGAGTGGTATATTCAATGCACAGACTTCAGCTTTGCACATGGTGGCCTGGTATCTCCTGGGCTCATGGCCACACACCCCCTCACCCCCCCCACCTCCCGCCCATGCAATCCGACTAAGCCCTTTGCCATCAAAGGGAGCTCCCGCAGAACCATCCCCAGCCCTGGAGTGGCCGGAGGAGCCTGGAGGGGTAGTGGTAGATGGGGTTCCCGCTGCCCCCTGCACCCCTCCCCTGTGCCTGCCTCTCCTTACACGAAATGGGCGGGGAGCGCTCTGGGACCCTCAGTGCGCTCAGCCTCCCCGTCTGGTGTAAAGAGCTCAGCAAAACGGGTGCTGCTGAAAAGTCAAACTTAGGGGTGCGGACACCCCAGCCGGTAACCGGCAGCCTCTCCCTCCCCGTCCCCCGCCCCGCCCTAGGGCGTGCGATCCGGCCGAGCGCGCTCCCGGTGCGCCCGGTCGGCTCAACCCGGGGCAGTACCTGGCTGCGCCCGGACGGCGCGCGGACTTGGGCCGCAGGATCCTCCGCAGGAACCGGCAGAGCCGCGGCCGGGCGGCGTCGCACGCGGAGCTCAGCCCCTCGCGCATGGCCCGGGCGCGGCGGGGCTCCTCGGCTCCCCGCTCCCGGCTCCCGACGCCCCTTTATGGACGCGGGAACCCCGCAGCCCCCGCCCCCCGGGCGGGGCGAGCCGAGGCCGGGGGTGGGGAGGGGGGGGCGGATGGCTTCCCGCGCCAGGATTCCCGCGGACGGCCGCTCGTGCTGCAGCCTTTCCTCCGGTGATCCCTGCGCCGTCCCGCGCCACGACCTGGACGGGCGCACCGGGCGCTCCGGGATCCGCCGGGCCCAGAGCTAGAGCGGGAGCGACGCGGAGCCCCGGGGTTGTTTACTCCCGCGGGGCAGTAACATGGATCTTCATTAAAGACCACAGAACAAAACAAAACACCCCAGCGCTGGGCTTGGACGGTGCGCCCTGGGCGCGTTCCTGTCGGTTCCTTCCTCTTCCGTTACTAAATGCAGTCCAGCTGGGGTACAGTTCCCCCCCCCCACACACACACATTTGATCCGGGAGGAAGCTGGAAATCCAGAGACATGATGGGTCTCACCCAAGGTGACAGACACAGCAGCCCCAAGGCTGCTGCCCAGCCCGGACTCTGCGCCTCTCTCTCTGCCCCTCTGCCCCTCTCCCTCTCCCTCGCTCCTTCTCCCCGCCCTCCATACCCAGGGTGATTCCCTAAAGAAAATCCAACAGGTTCAAGGCCAGGGGTGCATTCCTGCGGGGTGAGTTCCATTGGTCCACATTCCCTGTAGGATCCTGATCTTTGCTACCTGGAAGGCGCGGTAGGGTCCCCACTGATCTCTGTGAAAGGCTTCTTACATTCTCCTAACTCCCTGGCTGATAGGATCCAGGTGGGGTAGGGGTCGCAGCCCTTAGGGGATCCTCCTGTTCTATTTCAGTACTTTAAGTCCCAAACCCAACCCAGAGCAAGGAGTGAAGCATTTGTTCTGATGGACCTTCAACCCAGATAGCAACCCCTTAGCTCAACTTTGTTTTGCATTCCATTTTATTTACCTAGATGTTCCCACGTTTACCTTCTCTACCTCTGTAAAACACACATGCGTGTGTTGCTAAGATCACAGGCGAGAGCCACCAGTGCTGGGCTAAAAGGAGAGGCATTCTTGGGTGTGTGTATGTGTGTGTGTGTCTGTCTTTTTCTGAGTCTGTGTCTGTGTGTCTTACTGTGTGCCAATAATGGAGCTTGAACTCTGTGCCTTACACCTTGGTGGTCTTTTTCTGTTCACAGCTGGCTTGCACTTGAGTTATACCTACACTTCTGGAGGCAAACACTTAAAAAAAAAACAAAAACAAAAAAACCAAGCAATCAAGGCTGTGAGCTTCAAGTGGCCCATCTAGATGGGGGAGCATCTATATGTCTTGCTAATACTTTTTTTTTTTTTTTTGGTGGGTTGTGGTGCTTGAACTTAGGACCTGGGTGCTGTCCCTGAGCTTTTTTGCTCAAGGCTAGTGTTCTACCACGTGAGTCACAGCTCCACTTCCTGCTTGCTGGTGGTTAATTGGAGAGAGAGACTTTCCTGCCTGGGGCTTTGAACTCTGACCCTCAGCTCAGCTAGGATTGCAGGCGTGAGCCACCAGCGCTTGGCTGAGATGTCTTGCTAGGACTTCTGGTCTCAAAACGTTGCTGACCCCTGGTGGCTCCATCCCTACTTTCTATCTCCTCATGATGGTTTCTACAAGCCAGCCTCCCTCACTCCAGAGAGTCCCCTCCTGCCCCCCACCAAGGCCCCAGCTGGGCTTCTATCAAGTCATGCTCTCCTGCTCTAGAGTCTACAGTAGCTGCCCATTGCCTATCACTACATTGAGGGGCTTTGCGGCATCACTAACCTAAACAGAGAGCACGTGCCACCTTCCCTGGTGGCTTCCCTCAGCTTCTCAGAACCTGTGCATGACCACAGGCATTACCTGAGCATGCTCCCTTGGTTCACCCCATCTTTTCCATCCGCAAGCCTTCTCTTTCAGATCTCTCATGACATGCCCTCAGTCTTCAGCCCTTAGTCCTGCACTTTCCAGTCACTGTGCCACTTACTTATTCCTAACAACCTTCATGTATCTTTGAACCATATGGGAAAGCTGAGCTCAGATCTGAGGCTGAACCCTGGGCCGCAGTGGACATTCAGCACACCAGCTAACTTGGAGACTTACATGAAACGTTAGATGGTAGAAAGAAAATACCACTGTGAATTCATTGAACCTTTCCAATAATCCAGGAGGAAGGCACAATTTGGTCCCCTCACATTTTGGAGATGAAGACACTAAGGCCCAGGATGTATAAGTGATTGGTCTTTTTTTTTTTTTTTTCCTCCTTGGTCATGGGGCTTGAACTCTGGGCTTGGGCGCTGTCCTTCAGCTCTTCAGCTCAAAGCTAGCCCTCTACCACTTGAGCCATAGCATCACTTCCAGTTTTCTGGTGGTTAATTGGAGCTAAGAATCTCATGGACTTTCCTGCCCAGGCTGGCTTTGAACCGTGATCCTCAGATCTTAGCCTCCTGAGTAGCTAGGATTACAGGCATTAGCCACTGGCGCCCAGCTTAAGGGATCGATCTTTTAACCACGACACCGAACTGTAGAGATTTGGATCTTGAATGGGTCCCACACCACTAACAGATGATAGTTTTCTCACATGAGGAGTGGGATAAGGTTGTGGTGGGCCCGAAGCTACAAGTAAAGGTGGCTGTGTGGCCACCATTACAAAACCACCTCTTCTGGGGAGACCTAAGAGGTACCTCCTGTGGCTATAGAAATGGGGGAGGGGGAAGATGTGTGAAGGAGAGCTTTCTGGAGGAGGTGGCTCAGCTAGACTGCCACCACCAATGAGGGAGGCAGGAAGGATGTTACTAGAAGAGGATGCAGTTTAAGAGGGGGATTTTAATCTGAAAGGAATGGGAGCCAATGGATTCATTATTATTTTAAAGCATAATTTTTCAATTTACGCTGGTCTAAATATGACTAAGAGCCTATGTTCTATGACTGATTCTCTATGTCTGGATATGAGCCATTGGGAAGTAAGCCTTGTGTGTGTATGTGTGTGTGTGCGGGCAAAAACAAAACCAAAACTAAGAGAGCCAGGCACTGGCGGTTCATGCTTATAATTCTAGCAGTTCAAGAGGCTGAGATCTGAGGATCACAGTTCCAAGCCAGCTTGGTCAGGAAAGTTCATGAGATAAGAGTCTCTTAGGAGGACTTTCCACCAAAAAGCCAGAAGTAGAGCCATAGTTCAAATGGTAGAGTGCTGTCCTTGAGCAAAAAGGCTAAGGAGTGGGCTAGGAAGGTGGCTCAGTGGTAGAGCGCTTGCCTTGCATGCCTGAGGCCCTGGGTTCAATTCCTCAGCACCACATAAGCAGAAAAAAGCCAGAAGTGGCGCTGTGGCTCAAGTGGTAAGGCGCTAGCCTTGAGCTGAAGAGAGAGTTCAGCCCCCATGACTGACCAAAAAAAAAAAGCTAAGGAGCAACACCCTGAGTTCAAGTCCCAGTACTGACATGCACACAAAAACAAAAACAATGCTAAAGGAAAGAGTACATCTCTGAATTTCAAGCCCCAATACTAACACAAATAAATAAATCACTTTTCCTCTAAACTCATCCCACACTCCATTCAAGTGTCAAGGCCCTGATGCTGTCTTTCCTAGCTGAGTCCTCCCCTGCTGAGCATAGGCTGGCTTCTGCCCTTGAGTCTATCTATATTCCTTCCCTCTGCTATGCCTACTTCACAGCCCACCTACCTCTCAGAGTCCTCACCTGCCTTCCACAAAGGCCTGTGGAGGGGACTCTGTTGGTAGCTGTGCACCCCCAGCCTCACTTCAACAACAAGCATGTAACCAACAGGAGAGACTGTTTTGGGAGCTCCATGCCTGGTTATGGAAACCTCCCAAGTCTCTTCCCATAGGGGACACAGTAGAGGCTCAGAGGCCAGGGGCCTTGCCAAAGGCCACAGGGCTATGAAGCAGCCAAGCTGTTTGCTTCTCCCCAAGCCCACTCTGCAAACCAGACTGCTTTTCTGCTGTCTGGGTGCAGGTAGACAGACTCTGGGTTGCTATGTTTTGCACATCCAGGGATGCCTGATCTATTGTAATCCCAGAAAGGGGCTTCTCTGGGCAAGGCAGCGCCTGGTGGCATTACTGGGCAGTCCTGTGCAGACTGGGGCTTTGATTGGATTCCTTGTCTTTCTACTAGAGCAAGCCTCAAGCCCCAGGCTGTGCTGTGAACTCTAGCACCCCACAGAAACCTATCCCCTGCCAGCTGATGAGCCAGCTCTCCCCTGTTTGTTTCCACAGCCAGTATATGGAACACAGAAAAACACAAACTAAATGTCATAATTTCAGCTCTGTAAGGAGCAGTCACGTGGCCCAGTCATTCTTCTTGCAAGGCCCTGGAAAAACGAGAGCTCGTGGATTTTGTATAATTGCGATGGTCTGTGGAGATACAAAGCATGCATGTCATGCAGCCCTAGCCATGGTGACAGACCCTACTGTGTGTCCAGCAGCTGCTCCATATGACACACTCAGAAAGCTTTATGTTGCACACATGTGTTTTCCAAGGCTAGTATTGGTACTTGAACTCAGAACCTAGGCACCGTCTCTGAGCATTTTTGCTCAAGGCTAACACTCTACCACTTGAGCCACAGCTCCACTTCCAGCTTTTTGCTGGTTGATTAGAAATAAAAGTAGGTAGGATTACAGGTGGGAGCCACAATCACCCAGCACACAGCCTTATTTTACCACCCTCAACATGCTGAGGTAGGCCCTCCACTGTTAGACTTTAACATCTAAGGCTTAGAGAAGTTGACTTGGCCTAAGTCACACACAACTGAGACATGGCCCAGGGCCAGGTGGGATGGTGCAGCACAAGGCCTATGAATATTATTCAAATATCCACCATCAGAGCCTCTATTCTTCCATACATATCCATATTATTCCTGTAGAGAATCCCTCAGGCTCCATCAGGCCAGCACTGTGTCCTGGCACACGAGTGTCCACGTGGAGTTCCAGCGGGGACAATCACGTAACACCTCAACACCGGCTTGGAGGCTGGGAGCAGGAAGGACTTCTCAGTCAGGGGGCACAGATTCTACAGGTAGACAGGTAGCAGCAGGGAACACTTACCTGCAGGTGGTACCTGTGACTTTCTTCAAATTGTTGTTAAAGTCCTTTTCCTCAGTCAAGTTCCACAGGGAGGACGTGGCCTTGAACAGAAACTTCCAGGGACAAGCCATGTCTGTTTCGCAGAACCAGGATGCTCGCCTGGACTTCAGCACAGGTGTTCCCTGGGGAGTGAAGAGGGAGGTCTTCAGAACTGAGCCTTCCAAGTGTGGCTGAGTTACTAAAGAATTGAAAAGCTAGGTGTTAGTGGCTCATGCCTGTAATCCTAGCTACTCAGGTTCAAAGCCATCCCAAGCAGGGAAGTCCATGAGATTCTTATCTCCAATTAACCACCAGAAAACCAAAAGTGGAGTTGTGGCTCAATGCGGTAGAGCACTAGCCTTGAGTAAAAGAGTTCAGGGACAGCCCCCCAGGTCCCAATGAACAAAATAAAAAAAAGGAATTGAGACAAAGTCTCATTTATATTCTTAACATAAACATCCATTTTACAAAGCCATAAAACAATTTTTTATTTTTTTTTATTTTTATTTATTTATTTTTTTGGGGGTCCGGTTGTGGGGCCTGAACTCTGGGCCTGGGCGCTGTCCCTCAGCTCTTCAGCTCAAGGCTAGCGCTCTACCACTTGAGCCACAGTGCCACTTCCGGCTTTTTGCTTATGTGGTGCTGAGGAATCGAACCCAGGGCCTCATGCATGCAAGGCAAGCACTCTACCACTGGGCCACCTTCCCAGCCCCAAATAACTATTTTTTTTTTTTTTTTTTGTCGGTCGTGGGGCTTGAACTCTGGGCCTGGGCGTTGTCCCTTAGCTCTTCAGCTCAAGGCGAGCGCTCTACCACTTGAGCTACAGCGCCACTTCCGCCATAAAACAATTTTTTATTGTCTGCCATAGGGCTTGAACTCTGGGCCTGGGTGCTATCCCTCAGCTCTTCAGCTTGAGGAAAGTGCTCTACCACTTGAGCTACAGCTCCACTTTTGGTTTTCTGAGTGGTTTATTGGAGATAAGAGTCTCATGGGCTTTTCTGTCCAGGCTGGCTTTGAACCATGATCCTCAGATCTCAGCATCCTGAGTAGGATTACAGGCGTGAGCCACCAGCACCCTGCTCCATAAACCAATTTGAAGACATAAAATTGCACTTTCAGCATGTAAAGACAAATTACACCAAGGGCTCCTAATGGTCCTGATGGTTCACCTGGGCAGAGTTCATCCCTAGCTCTGAGCAAGATGAGCAGTTGCTAGGGAGTCACAGAAACAAGGTTAGAAATGTCTAAAGCACCTAGCAAAGCCAGCATCTAATGACACCTACCATACCTCACCTGTGACTGGGGAAAGCCGTCCTGGTTCTAAGATTTGGAGATTGTGGTTCACCCTAAGTCAGTTGATGCCACTGGCTCCTCTGGTATTATTCAAAGGGAAAACAATACATGCAGATATCAACATTTGCTCTTCTTTAAAAAGAAAAAAAGAGGGCTGGGTAGGTGGCTCAGTGGTAGAGTGCTTGCCTTGCATGCATGAGGCCCTGAGTTCGATTCCTCAGCACCACATAAGCAAAAAGAAAAAAGCCTGAAGTGGTGCTGTGGCTCAAGTGGTAGAGCGCTAGCCTTGAGCTGACGAGCTGAGGGACAGCGCCCAGGCCCAGAGTTCAGGCCCCATGACCAGATCCCCCCCACACACACAAAAAAAAAAAAAAAAAAAAGGAAAGGAAAAGAAAGAAGGAAAAGGAAGGAAGGAAGGAAGGAAGAACCTAAAAGAGTTTGGACTTCCCCACAGCTGAGCTCACAAGGGAAAGCCTTGTTTTGGGGGGACAGTGAGGAGTAAGGCTGACTCGTGAATCTTTGTGTCAGACTCTAGTTATTGAACTAGTTATACAGGCAGAGTAACATCTAGCTTCCAGAATTGGAGGCAGGACACATGTTTTAAGAACTGGACTAGATAATATGTGTACATGAAAAAAAAAATCTTAGCAGTTATCATTCCCAGCCATTCTGAATTTTCCAGAAAGTTCCTTTTTCCTTATCATGGAGCAACCACAGAAAATATTAGCAGAAGAAAAACAAACCAACCCTGAATGCAATGCCTTGTTCAAATGGCCAAACCTGACATTGATATTTCTTTGCAGAGACTTTCTATCAGCTTCTGTCTACAGCAGAAGATTCTCTGCCGCCAACACACACACACACACACACACACACACACACACACACACACACACACACACACACACACACACACACACACACATCTCTGAGACATTCCCACAGAGAGAAACAACCCCCTTCTCAGAATCAGCAGCAGACAACTCACGTTATAGCTGGCTGCGCTGCTCGCTGCTCCTGGCTGCTTGAAGGACCAGGGTCTGCAGGTGGGAGAGGACAGGGCGAAACCTGGGCCCAGGGAACTTGAGGACTGCCTATAAGGTCCAGTTCCTGCACCGAGGTGTATCTTCGACTCACTGCAAAGTGATGATCACATGCCGGCAGCCACCAAGTATTTATACTGCTCCATGCCATCCAAAACCATTTTGCTTAAGGCTCTTATTTGTTTCCAAAGGGAGTGTCTGTGTACAGTTAGCTAATTTATGACTGGCACTCCTGGCCTGTGGGTAATATGACATCACCCGTTGGGGTGCCTCATCAGGAAAGTCATCCCTTCCAGGTCTCAGGTCCAGGTCATCAGCAGGGTGATCCCTCTGAGCAGGAGTCAGTCACAGAGAAGAGGGGCTTGATTTGACCGAGCCACATTGCCTGGCTTTCAGCATTTGGGGCATTTTTCCTTGGCAGGGAGCTTCTCTGAGGAGTTCCTGTCTGTCCTGTCATTTCCAGTGCACAGCAGGAATTCAGGAAGCTGGGGAGACTGATGCTGCAGAACATGCTAGAAAAGCTCAAAGATGCCAAAGATCCCAAAAGTTCCTGTAAGCCTCAACGTGAGGTTTTTGGAAAGGCAGGAAAGAAGGCCTTTGGCCCAGCAAAGCTTCTTGGATGTAAATTTTTAACTCACTTCTCCCCTTCTGCACTAAAGAAAGCTTGGGCAGAAAGGCAGATCGGATTGAGCTCCACCGTGGAGTACTTTCTTCTTTTTTTTTTGGTGGGTCGTGGGTCTTGAACTCTGGGCCTGGGCACTGTCCCTGAGCTCTTCAGCTCAAGGCCAGCACTCTCCCACTTGAGCCAGAGCTCCACTTCTGGTTTTCTGAGTGGCTTATTGGAGATAAGAGTTTCTTGGACTTTCTTGCCCGGACTGGCTTTGAACCGAGATCCTCAGATCTCAGCCTCCTGAGTAGCTAAGATTACAGGCGTGAGCTACCAGTGCCCAGCTGGGAATTTTCTTTTCTCAAGATAGATATTGTAACTTCTTATAGAGAAAACTAGAATCTCTTGTAATGCTTCAAGTACATTTCTAAAGAGGATGAATTTTTCCATCATAAAAATAAAATGGCAAGTTGGGTGTGGCCACACACACCTGTAATCTCAACACTCTGGTGGCTGAGGCGGGAGGCTAATGAGTTGAGACTAAGCGAGGCTATATAATGAGACCTGGTCTCAAAATCGCCATGGCTCTCACTGTCCTAACACATTCCTGCCATCATCCATTAATTTCTTTCCCACTTTCCAAATTCTCAGCATAACGTATTAAATATGTCTGTACAGATGAAGAGCCACAAAAAACAACAAGACAAAACAAAAAACCCCGTACAGGAACTCAAAGATCTTTGTTGAGTGGCTAAATGAATGAAAAATAATAGAGATGAGGGTGGTAGTTTATACCTGTAATCCCAGCCAACACTCAGGAAGTAGAGGTCGGGGAACTTGAGTGCCAGGCCACCTTGGGCTACAGAAGGACAGCCTCTCTCAAAAAATAAAAATAAGTAGCATGAGATGAGTTTCAGGGTATCTAAAATCACCCTCCTTTCAGAGGTCAACCAGATGACTAAACCACAGAGGCAAGATTAAAGAGAGCCCCTGAGCCCCTGCATTGGGGAGTACAAAACCTAGGGAGAGGAATGGATGATTGCAGCACTGGGAGGCTGGTGGTGACAGAGGAATGGCATGCAGCTGAACTTGCTGGGTTGTGTTGCCCAGGGAAGGTACATAGGGTAGAGGGCAGGATTTCAAGGAATAACTAGGAGTGTGCTATAATGCAACTCTGAACACCTGTTATTGCATCCCCATATTTTGGCTCTACTTAGAACCTGTATATTAATACCCAAACCACTAAGAGATGAATACTCTATCACTTGCCATTTGTGGAACCCTCTAGAATCTCATCTAGATCGCATGGGAACAGCTGGCCAAATTGTCTCCAGAAAGTGTAGTTAATCCATGAAACATGATGGAAGGGCTCTGGGTCCGTAGGCAGAGGGACCCCAGGATGTATGTGAGGCTGAGCCCTGACTCCCCCTCTTAGACCGTTCTATTGGGGGCAAAGAGGATTCCTGCCAAAGGCAGTCTCCTGGGACTCTTTAGGATCCCATCTTGCTGCCCATCCACCCTGGCAAGGAGTCTTGCCTTGTGTGATACCTCATCCTCCAAAGTGGAGTCAGCAGAGCTGACCACCTGGGCAGGTGTACAAACACCTGAGTCTCCAGTGAATCTGTGGGTGAATGAATGAATGAATGAATGGTGGTGGCATGATGAGCAAAAAATGGCGGATGCCAGTTTGCGAATGTCTCAAGTGCTGTCCAGGCTTCGAGGATGTGGCTGGGTTCCAGCAACAGCTGCACTAGGGACCAGCTATGTGCGCTTAGAAAGCTGCCCTTCCTCTCTGGTTTGTCACATGATGCAGAGTAATGCAAAGCCAATGATAGCCAATGAGATAGTAAAAGGCCTTTGATCTAGTGAGCAAAATGTCAGCCAGGCAAGAAGTTTGCATCTTTTTGTTTGTTAGGTTTTGTTTTTGTTTTGGTGCCAAAACTGGGGCTTAAACTCAGGGTCTGGACCCTGCTCCTGAGCCTTTTTGTTCAAGGGTGGTGCTCGACCATGTAAACCACAGTTCTACTTCTGACTTTTTAGTAGTTAATTGGAGATAAGAGTCTCACTGAGCCGGGTGCCAATAGCTCATGCCGGTAATCCTAGCTCAGTCTCTCAGGAGGTTGAGATCTGAGGATCGTGGTTCAAAGCCAGCCTGGGCAGGAAAGTCCATTATCTCCAATAAACCACCAGAAAACCAGAAGTGGCCCCGTGGCTACCTGTAGAGTACTCACCTTGAGCTGAAGAGCAGAGGGACAGTGCCCAGGCCCAGGCCCTGAGTTCAAGCCCTGGTACCAGCACACACACACACACACACACACACACACACACACACACACACACACATACACACACACCCCTAAAGATGACTTATAATATGGAAACTGCTACATAAATAGCTGCTATGTTGTGCTGTTTAGGGAATAATGACAAAAGAAAGTTCTGGATGTTTGTTCCCTACAGATGCAAAAATGTTTAACAAAATTCCAAGTTAGTTAAACTCATAGGTGAGGAATTTGTGGAGAAGGAGTGCTGACTGTATTTGAAATATGTAAACACCACTATTGTTTTAATCATCTTACTGTTGGCTAGAAAGAGAAGGGAAGTTAAAAATAGCAATAAGGAAGCCAGGAGCTCATGGCTCACGCCTGTACTACTAGCTCCTCAGGAGACTGAGATCTGAGAATTGCTATTTGAGGGAAGTTAAGAATAGCAATAAGGAAGCCAGGAGCTCATGGCTCACGCCTGTAATACTAGCTCCTCAGGAGATTGAGATCTGAGAATTGCTATTTGAAGCCAGACCAGGTATGAGTCTGTGAGACTCTTATCTCCAATAAACTATTCAGAAAAGGCCAGAAGTGGTACTGTGGTTCAAACTAGTGTGCTAGCCCTGAGCAGAAGCAGCTCAGGGACAGCACCCAGGCCCTGAGTTCAAGCCCCAGGACTGGGGGTGGGGGGGAGCAATAAGGATTATGATGGCACAGAGAGGTTGACAGACTCACCACTGTTACATAGCAGACAGCCTTGGAGCCAGGCAAACAGTGGACTCCCGATTCCCACAACAGAACTCTCTCCTGCAGGTCCAGGGATGACCCTATCCTGTCAGGGGCTTTCCTCTGTGAATCTCCCACAGTGTTCTGGGCAGCCCCCTTTCCATTTGGCCCTGTTCACCCACCAGGTGGCATTCCTGGCCTTCTTCCGATGATGGATGTAGCAGGTGAAGTCCCCTGGGGAGAAATCAAAGCGCGCCTTGAAGGCAGGTGGGGACAAGGGGGCCTCCTGGGTGGTGGTGGAGGAGGTTCTGGGATTGCAGGGGAGAAATGTCCTCCCCCTAGCTCCAAGGTTCCCAGGCACGGTGCCCACTGCAGCCAGCACTGGAACTGCCAGCGCCAGCGCCCTGGCCACTGATTCTCCAGCAAATAAAGTTGATCTGTTCCAAATCGGGGTTGTGAAGATGGATGAGCTCCAGCTGGCCCGAAGGATAGCATTGTAAATGTTGCTTTTTCCAAAAAGACAGTGACATGAGTGAAGGCTTACTGAGCTGAGCATTTAAACATCGTCACTGCTTACATTTAACCTTTGGGTAGGGATTATTATTATTATTATTATTATTATTATTATTATTATTATTATATATTTTTTGCCTGTCCTGGGGCTTGAACTCAGGGCCTGAGCACTGTCCTTGAGTCTCTTTCTCTGTGCTCAAGGCTAGCACTCTAGCACTTGAGCCACAGAGCCACTTCGGGCCTTTTCCGTTTACGTGGTACTGAGGAATGGAACCCAGGGCTTCATGCATGCTAGGCAAGCACTCACCACTAAGGCACATTCCCTTTGTACTCAAGGCTAGTGCTCTACCACTTTGAGCCACAGCTTCACCTCTTGCTTTCTGGTGGTTAATTGGAGATAAGAGTCTCATGGACTTTCCTGTCCAGGCTGGCTTTAAACTGTGATCCTCAGATCTTAGCCTCCTGAGGAGCAGGATTACAGGTGTGAGCCACCAGCACCAAGCTGTTTTTTTTTGTTGTTGTTATTGTTGTTGTTAATATTTTTGTGCTGGTACTGGACCTGGGCACTGTCCCTCAGACTTTTTGCTCAAGGCTGGTGCTCTGCCACTTGAACCACAGCTCCACTTCTGGCTCTTGGTTGGCTAACTGACTTTTCTGCCTGGGCTAGCTTTGGAAGTCAGTCTTCAAATCTCAGCCTCCTATAATCAATCCCCCAGCTGGGGTTACATGTGTGAGCTACCAGATCCTGGACTACTAGATCCATTTTATATGTGAGACACTGAGGCCCAGCAACATGTGAAGTCTTGTCTATGGTCACACAGTCAGGCAGGACATAAACCTTGGAATCCCTCCTCTCACATCACCCCATCTTCTCCAGCCCCTCAACACTGAGACACTGTGTTCTGGATGGACTGGGCCACTGATTACATGGAGTGGATCTGGGAGTGAGGAGATATGAAGAGGAGGAGAAGGAGGAGGAGGAGGAGGAGTACTCAGGAGTTCAAAGTTCAAAGTCAGCTTGGACTGAAAAGTTGTGTGAGATTCTTTTTTTTGGGGGGGGGGTCCAGTTGTGGGGCCTGAACTCTGGGCCTGAATGCTGACCCTCAGCTCTTCAGCTCAAGGCTAGCACTCTACCACTTGAGCCACAGCACCACTTCTGGCTTTTTTCTTTTTGTTTATGTGGTGCTGAGGAATCGAATCCAGGGCCTCATGCATGCAAGGCAAGTGCTCTACCACTGAGCCACCTTCCCAGCCCTGTGAGATTCTTATCTCCAAAGAACCAGCAAAAATCTGGAAGTGAAGGTGTGGATCACATGATAGAGCACAACTCTGAACGAAAAAGCCAAGCAAGAGTAAAGGACCCTGAGTTCAAGGTCTAGCACTAGCACTAGTGCCTGTGTGTGCATGCGTGCACAGAGGACAAGTTGGAGAAACAGAGCATCTCAAGCAAGGGAAATGACATGGATCATTATTCTCCCAAGTTGGAGATCAATAGATCAATCTCAGAGATTTTACACCCTCACCCAGGAAGCTCCAGTTCATTACTCCTGAACCTTGTGCCTAAGTAGGAATACAGAAAGCAACAAAGCCGTGTGCTTTGTTGCTTTGGTACACCTATAATCCTAGATACTCAGGAGGCTGAGATCTGAGGATCACAGTTTGAAGCCACCCTAGGCAGGCAATTCTGTGAGACTCTTATCTCTAAGTAGTCACCCACAAGCTAGAAGTAGAGCTGTGACTCAAGTGGTACAGTGCTAGTCTTGAGTAAAAAAGCTCTGAGACAGTACCTAGGCCCTGAAATTAAGCCCCAGGACAGGCAGACAGATAGACAGACAGACAGACACAGACACAGACACAGACACAGACACAGACACAGACACACACACACACACACACACAGACACACACACACACACACACACACACACACACACACACACACACACACACACACGGCACATAGCCACATGCTTTTGGCTGGCCAGGGGGATATCAGAGCAGCCCCCAGCTTGGGCTGAGTATGGAAGACAGCAATGACAGGCTGTGGCATGGTTGTCTTGCAGTTTTTGCAAGGTTTGCAAGAATCAGGCTTCTTGTAAACATACATACTGTGTAGCCGGGCTGAGAGTCCCGTGTGAAATATTCTCCAATTCCAGCCCAGCTAGGTGAATATAGTCAAATTCCTTTATCCCACCCCAGCTTTGGTTTCCTTACTTGCAAAATGGGATCCAAAAGAACATTTTTTTATATGTTCACGATTGATTTTCTTCATAGATCCTGGCTGCTGCCAAGTGCCAGGTATCTAACAGGTCAGTCTCCTTCCTGACAGGCAGGGAGAATTGAGCCCGAGAATAATTCGTTCATTCCCAAGTTGTTTATATAACAACTCATTCTGGACATCTGACTCCTGTGGTTGGCTTTTCCTTTAGTCCCATTCAGGAGACCCCAATCTCCCTTCATTTACCTGGTCCCTTTACCACCTCCTCCTTCTGGAAGCTTTCTTTGGCCACGGTGTCAGCATTCTGGAGTCTTCATCATCAACACTGCAGCAGGGAATGCTGGCACTACCATCCCTTTTGGATATCAACATGGCTGCTTGCAAATCTTCCCCTGTTCTGATTGTTTCAGAATCCTAGCAACTTGCATGCCCTCCAGATGTGGAAGTTTTTCTTGATAGGTTCACTATCTGTGGAAATCAACTGGTTATCCACATTTGGAAGAAAAAAAAACACCAAAATTTATCTCAGAAATATATTTATTTGTGTTCAAGAAGAGTCATTTAAAAAAAAGAAAATACGTAAGCCATTAATATAGTATGAGTTCATGCATATGTAACAACTTTAGGAAGGTGGAATCCAAAGGAAAGTATATTAGAAAACATATCTGTACACTTGTGTGCATGTTCACCTGGCAATTCACACGTTTGCCCTGGACATCACTCTGCTCACCAGTCAAAAGAAGGCTTTAGAGAGAAGTTCCTAAAAAAGGCCTTCTTCTGACCTCCCCAGAAGTTGGTGGGCCACACATCATTTGTCACTTGACCACTAGGGGGAGAAAGTCACACAAACACTAATAGCTTGGGAGCAAAGGATTCCCAGCTTTTCACCCATCTTGAATGACTTGGAGATGACTGAGGAGGAGGGACTTTTTCTGGGAATGCCCAGGTAGTGGCCCTGCTATGAACAGACCCAAAGTGGACCAGGAAATGGTCAGGCCTTGTTTGCTGAGTCCATGGAGCATGATTCTGGCTGCTGATGTAGGCTGGCTGTGGGGAGCAAACACCTGCCTGGCCTGCAGCCGTGGGGCTCCAGCCAGAGAGTTCTTTAAAGGCTTATTTAAGAAAAAAGAAAATACTCTCTCCAAAGCACATTCCATTGCTTGTGCTCCTGTTAGCGAAATGAGCTCCCTTCCCATAGCTTAGCACACTCCTTCCCCTCTCCACAGCTTAGCATGCTCCCTTCCTAGGCAACAGTAGGCCCATGTAGTAAAAGCAGTACATAATCAATTTCCAACTCCCTTTACCTTGGGATAGCACTTCTCTGGGGCAGCTACCACCATATAAGGCAACAAGAGCCCCTTAGAGTGACCTTCAGGTCTGGACAGCTGCAGGACCCCTTATCTACTATTTGGACAGCAGCCATAAATCCTAGTCCACCATGCTGAAGCCCCTGGCCCAAAGGTCCACACCAGGATCTCTGCCTCTTAGCCTCTTCTAGCTCCTCCTAATCCTCCTAGGTTATATTGGTCATCTTAGACAAGAGCCGGAGCTAAAAGACTCAAGAAGTTTCCTACCTTGGTTGGTTTTCCTACCTTGGTTGGGCTGGGGGTGTTTTGCTTTTGTTTTTATTTTTCAGAACCAAGGAAGTCTGGTCCAATCCATAGTAGGCCTTGGGGAATTGTGTCCCCCAGCAGTCTAGGTCTAGGACTAGGGCAAAAAAGTCTGTGAGACTCTTATCTCCAACTAGCCACCAAAAAGCCAGAAGAGGAACTGTGGCTCAAGTGGTACAGCACCAGCTTTAAGCAAAAAGCAAAGGGAAGTGTCCAGGCCCTCAGTTCAAGCTACAGACAGACAGACAGACAGACAGACAGACAGACAGACACACACACACACACACACACACACACACACACACACACACTCCACTCCAACTCAGAGATGCAGCTGACATCTGGAATTCATAGAGTATGAGAACAAGGGTTGGACAGACAACACTGCTCAGGTGGCTGTGCCGTTGCTAGCCTCTCCCATCATATGCATCTTCTCCAAAAAAGAGATGCCCAAGTTCACATTTTAATCACAAGAGGCAGGGAGAGAGCAGGGCTCCAGACTCCATGACCCTGTGTTCCTTTTACACACATTCTTTGAGCACCAGAGAGATTCTCTCCAAGCTGGCCTCTGGAGGCCAGGATTCGGGTGGGAACCCAAAGGTGAGCAATGGCAGACAAGCCAGCTCTTTCTGCTTCTGCCCACTGTTACCAGCTGACACAGCAACGTATCACCCAGGTGGAACATTCGAGGGTGGAGCCTATTTCCCTGGAAACAGCGGAGATCAGGAGGACTTCATGACGCACCAAAAGCCAGAAAGGTTGACAAGCACTGGATTGCTCTCCCTTAAACCAGACGTGGGTTGCCAACTCTTGGAGGGTAAAGAGGAAGAATGAGCCCAAGGTAGTGAAGGGAAATTCCACCAGTAACCACAGTAGGAGGCCAGGGGTGGAGGACTGTGGTAAGAGCAGAGGCCAGGGGTGAGGCTTGGGGCAAGAGCAAAGGTTATCATTAGGCAAATCCAGGGACAAGCTTCAGGCCTGACACCTAAAATTATTAGTGGACCTTGAAGTTTTATGTCTAGTTTATCTCAATTATACTTGGCTTGCTAGTGTTGTGGCATATTTAAGCATCTCATTCTTTGCTGGCTAATATTCTACGGTATGGATATGCCTTATTTTATTTATCCATTTGTCAATTGCTGGCCATTTGGAGTTGTTTTTATACTTTGGCTCTGTGGCTAAGGCTGAACATTTGGACATGTTTTTGTGTGAATATGGGTTTTTGTTTGTTTGTTTTTTGCCAGTCCTGAGGCTTGAACTCAGGGCCTGGGCACTGTCCCTGAGCTTCTTTTGGTCAAGGCTAGCACTCTACCACTTGAGCCACAGCACTACTTCTGGCTTCTGTTTATGTGGTACTGAGGAATCAAACCCAGGGCTTCATGCATGCTAGACAAGCACTCTACCATTAAGCCACATTCCCAGCCTGAAGATGTTATGATTTAGTTGTCTTAGGTACATACTTAGGAGTGGAATTGTTAGGTTCCAGGAACCTTGTATGTCTATGTTGATGCTGGGACTTGAACTCCAGGTCTTGCACTCTCACTTGGCCTTTTCATGTACAGCTGGCTCTCTACCACTAAGCTGCACCTTCCCCTCTGGGTTTTTCCTGGTTCATTGGAGATTAAGAGTCTCTGGGGTTTGTTTACACAGCCTATCTCTGAACAGTATTTCTCAGATATCAGCCTCCTGAGTAGCTAGGATTACAGACTTGAGGCACTAGCACCCAGCCCCGGGAAATTTTATGTTGAATTTTTTTGAGGAACTTCTGGTTTATTTTCCACAGTAGCTGTACCACATCCTCATGTGCAGAGTCCAAAGGTCCCGATGGCTTTACAGCATGAATACTACTTGTTGTTGGCTGTTATTGTTGTCCCCGTAGCTTCCTAGTGGAAAAGAAGGGCCAGAGGGGACTCTGAATAACTGAATGAGTGAATAGATAGATAGATGGATGGATGGATGGGTGAAAGGATGAGTAGATGGATGGAAGGATGCACAGAAGTAGAGGCCAGCCCTGAGCTTGTATTTGGAGGAGAAAGCTGCTCCCCCTAGGAGTCAGTTTCACCACCAATCTGTCTCAGTCATGAGTAACTCCAAGCCTGCGGGATGCTTGGACTCCCCTCAGCCCAGGGAAGGGGTGGGGGGAGGTCTTTCACAGTTTCCTGTTCTGAGCTGGAAAGGTGGCTCAGTGGTAGAGCACTTGCCTTGCATGCATGAGGCCCTGGGTTCGATTCCTCAGCACCACATAAGCATAAAAATAAAAAAGCTGGAAGTGGCACTGTGGCTCAAGTGGTAGAGTGCTAACCTTGAGCTGAAGAGCTGAGGGACAGCACCCAGGCCCAGAGTTCAGTCCCCATGACTGAACCGCCCCCCCAAAAAAAAGTCTCACAGTTTCCTGTTCTGTAAAATGCAGATAATATGCAGCTTGTGGCATTCCAAGGAGAATGAGAACACATGCATGCTCTGAAAAGGGTGCATCTTCTCTTCATCCAACACATGTATGATGTCTTTAATGTTTTCATTTCTATTTATTTATTTTGGGGGTCTGGTCGTGGGCCTGCAGGTGGGAGGGGGCAGAGAGCAGGTGACAACTGGTAAGGCCTGGGCCACATGGGTAAGCCCCATGCAGGGTGTAGAAAATGCAGATGCTGAACAAAACGCTCTTTAGGGTCCTAGTTTCTGTGGCCAGGTGACTCCTGGCTGTGATTCCCTTCCTCATTGCCCAGAGTATTGCCATTGGCGTGAGTGGCTTAATGTTTAGACATTTTCTACCTAGAGCCTCACATAGGGGCTATTGTTTTACAAAGGAAGTCTTCCATTTCATGATTTAAAAAAATAAAATAAAATAAAAAGCTAGTGGTTCAAAGAGATTGCCGAAGAAGAGGAGCAGGACCACTGGGGAAAGCCCCTTATGGCAGCCATGTCTCAAGAATTCTGAGAGAGTGGAAAACTTTGCTGAAATTCCCCCTGGAAAGACTACAAGGCAAATGGAGAAGACTCAGATCTCAACAGGCTAGGATTGTTTATTGAAGCACATGAAGGGGCAGCAACCTTCCCATGGGATTGGAGGTTATGCAAGGAGGTGGGGTTGGAGTTAGGCTTTTGTGGGGTCTGAGCAAGGCAACAGAAGTTATTTGAGTTCAATAAAGGGGAGGTGACTGCAGGTGTAGGCAGAGAATAGGGTAAGTATGATGATAATTGGCTCCTTTATCCAAAGTCTCAAGCTTTTAATGTTCAAACAGCTCTATGCCTGTCTTGCCATGCCTTTGACCTTCTCAGGGTCCAGTTCCTGGTCTTCCAACCTCTTAACCCTTTCCAGGTATTATAGATTGGCCTCAGAGTTCCTTATAGATTAGGCCCACGTGGAAGATTGACAGCCAGCCTTAGGTCAGATTGTCCTGGTTGCATCAAGCTCATTTGTGTATACCTGGGGTTTTGCCTGACATCTGCATAGACCTGGGATAATAGGGTGGGGATCAATCCTTCACGTTCTGTCTTTGGATACAGAGGAGAGGTAAGTCCTTCATATAGGGTCTTTGGCTACATAAAAAGATTGGGCCAAGAGAGGAGACTGGGGTGAGAGATTGGCGGTTGTCTTTCTGGCTACTTATGGCTAACATGGGAACATTGTTTTTTAGGTGTCATCTCCCATTAGGTTGCATGTGGGTTAGACCTCTTCTCCGTTGAATGGCTGGAGTTCCATGGACATCTCATCTCCATTAAGGAGTTTGTATCCTGTGGTCATGAAGAACTCGGTCACCCTTGGGGATGTGAAAGTTTGGACATGTTCCTGGAGAAACTCAGAAAGACGGGTCCCATGGATATCACTAATATAACCATGATAACCGGGTCCAGGAAAGGAGAGCACTAGGGATACCCAGGAGTCCTTCCATGGGGAGAAGGAGGAATGAGATGACTCCTATGGGTCTTTATCTTTTCCACTAATTGTTATTTTTTTTCTCTCACAACGTAGCACTCTTCCCCCAGGAATGCATAGATTCCTCCCTCCCCCACCCCCTGCATTCCCTGTCTCCCCCCCGCCCCCCATCGTTATTAGGTCTAGCCCTCTCCAGTTCTGGAAACCATTTCAGCCAGTCTAATTGGTTTTGTAAGACCTCGAGGTTTAGGTCAGGTGCTGGTGGCTCACACCTATAATCCTAGCTACTCAGGAGGCTAAGATCTGAAGATCATGCCAGCCTGGGCAGAAAAGTCCTTATGAGACTCTCATCTCCAATTAACCACTCAAAAAAAAAAAAAAAAAAAAAAAAGACATCGAAGTGTTTTGTTGGATTAGGGAGAGGTCCCTGTTTATCTAGACTGACAAATGACTATGCTGGATCTGTTGTAGTTCTATGGCTGTGCACTGCCCAACGCCCCCCCGCCCCGTACCCCAGAGCTGTGAAGGTGGTCAGGGCTGTGCCAAAGAGTCTGGGGCTCTTCCAGACCCTTTTATGTCTTGGGTGTTGTGTGAGACAATCACCAACCTTGGAGCAGACAGGACGCTCAGGTTTGGGGCTAGAAAAACCATGTTACACTGTTTCCCTTGATAACAACTATGGACTTCTTTAGGGCAGACAAAGTATGTGTGCTATTGTGGGCCAGGGAACAAGAAGGTGTAGTTGGTTCCTTGTCCATACATTGGGATTCCCCAATTACTTGAGGTACATGGATTACTTGTGGTGGCATTGGAAAGTATGAGTTGGATGACTCCTACCCCCACATAAGATAGCCAGCTTGTGTGTATACATATCCAGAAGTCTTTGGCTAAATCTAGATTTGCCTCTTTTAAAAGCTCAGGGCTGGAATTTGCTCACAGTAGGAGCTGGAGCAAGAGCAAGCTGGGGCGGGGTGGGGGGTGGTGGTAAGGTAGTCTGTTGAGGGTGAGGGTCTGGAAACTTTGGTTGTGGGTTCCAAGGATCTAAATGGTGACTCTTATGTACTGGGAAGGAACAATAGTCAAAGGACCTGAGGGGAGGGAGATGGGAGATCGTAATATGTACAGTTGAACCACCAGCCAATCCCAGAGCTCTGCTGCTCTCCCCACGATGTATCTGAGGAGGAAATGGTTAGTTCCCACAATAAGCCTTCCTTAGTTGTGTCTCCTTCCCCACCTCCCCCTTCTAGAGAAGAAACCCCTTGTCCTGGCCAGGCTCCCCTAGAAGTAAAGCCCACACAGGGCCAGTATTTGAGAAATGCTCAAGAAGGGCCTCTGGGAGGGGGGACCAAGATGGCGACGGGGCAGTAGGGGAACGCCACAGCTCTCTCCAACCAAAAAGAGAGTTCGAGTTCCAACGCTTAATCTCCCCAAGAGACCGACAACAACAAAAAGACGAACACTCAGAGAAAAACCAGAGGCGGAGAATAACAAAAAAGAAAGAGGAAAAGAATTTCAAAACAGAAAAAAGCGAAGACCCCTCCCCCAACTTTTACTGGCCGCGCGGCAGCGCGCCAAGCCGCCGGCCAGCCGGCCCGGCGGGGGCTGTGGGAGCCCCAGAGAAACAGCAGAGACACAGGGGGCCACTTTCAGAAAATCAGGTACTGGTTTGCAGAACAGCAGATCGCCAGGAACAGAGAAACCTACCAGCCGGGAGTCTCCACGAGGATCCCACCCCCACCCCTCACTCTCCACCCGAGCAGAGAGGCTCCATCCCGCCAAAGCCGCTCGGCATCAGCAGAGTGACAAAAGGACCTGCGGCAGACCACCCGGCCCGCCTGATCGCGACCGCAACGATCCAGCACTCTCCACCCGAGCAGAGAGGTTCCATCCCGCCAAAGCGGCTCGGCGCGACAAAGGGTCCTGTCTGCAGACCACCCGCCCGCCCGATCACGATCGCAACAACCCGGCGGGGTCACTTGGGCCCCAGAGGTACCGAGAAGAAGCTGCCTGAGCGTGGACACTCTTGACCCAACAGCTTCGACAGAGGCAGAGACAGAAAAGAATCACACAGAGCCACCACCGCCCAACCCAGCCCGGATTGCAACAACAACTGACGACCTACACCACACAGAAACAACCAGCTCCAGGGTGAGTACCCCACAGGGGAAGTGTATCCCTCAAGGGAGACCAGAGCTGGAGGGAATCCCCAGACCCTGACCTAGACTCCCTACCCCAGCACCCGGACCACAGGACCCACTAAAACTGGGAACTGTTTGAGAGCTCCACCAGCCCGTGGAGCACACTCAGCTGGCCAGGCTAGAGCAAGAGCACCCCTGGAAGGGAGCTTAAATGCCCAAGCCAGGAACAGCGCCCCTGGGTCAAGACTACCAACAGTAGAAGAAATTTGAACTGTGTCCCCCAGGCTGTATAACCTAGGGGGTATACACATCAGCACAGGCCTAACAAGCGCGCTCCAGACTGGGGCCGGAACCAAGCCCGGGGATCCGGCGCCTGAACAACACAACCAACTCCTCCCAATTGAAGTAAAAAGCTGAGCATACGCCTCAACAGAGGGGAGAAAACCAGGAAACAACACTCCCCCGGGAAGCACGCCTGTGACAACAAAAGACCTGGAGGCCCAGGACAAGAGAAGCCCAAACCCCACCAAAACTCCACCCATATACCCTAGACTGGGAATTGGGCAACACAGGCTGCCAGCACCTGATAGTAAGCAGGAGCTCAGACTGTTAAGGCGGCTCAGCAATAGAGTGATAGTCTTGGATGTATGAGGCCCTGCATCTGATTCCTCAGCATCACAAAAGCAAAAAGGGTCAGAAGTGGTGCTGTGGCTCAAACGGTAGGGTGCCAGCCTTGAGCTGAAAAAGCTGAGGGACAGCACCCAAACCTAGAGTTCAAGCCCACAACCAGCCCAAAACAAATAAACAAAAACACATCAGGAGCCCATAGCAGACTCCAGCATTTGGGAGAGTGCATCCAGAGCATCTGTTCTTCACAAGAGCACCCGTAGGAGCAAACACAAGCAGTCTAGGCTGCTCAACCCTTCCAAAGGCGGGAACTGTCAGCAATCTACAGCAGAGAGCTGAGAATCCTAAGTAAGTCAGAATAGCAGCTGGAAATAGGCTCCCAACAGAACCCAGATCAGGCACAGACTCTCTCTACCAATACAGAATCAGCAACCAAGCAAAGACAGACACACCAAAACAAAATTGAAGAGCAGTCTCCTGAACCTCCATGCGAAAATCACAGAGAAAAATCACAAGGTTTACTACCACCCAGGACAGCAAGCTCACCCCAAAAGCCAGCAGCCACACAGGGGAGAGCCCCAGTGGGAGCAAAGCAGGAATGGAAGACAAAGGCTACTTCCAAGGGTTGCTGGAGGCAATGACTCAAGAAATAAAGCGAGAAATTTATCAGAAATTGAAAGAGCACAAGGATGAACTATCCAAAGAGATACAGGGTATCAAACAAGAGATGCATGCAAAAATAGAAGCTGCACAAACCTCAATAAGAAGTGAGATAAACGCCAAATTAGAGGTAATGCATACCTCATTGAGAGGTGAGATCAGTACTCTGAGAACCAACATTGAATCCATAAAGGGATCCATTTCCTCCATGCAAACCACAATAGAAGCCACTGTCAACAGAGTGAATGAAATGGAAGGTCGAGTGTCAGATACAGAAGACAGAATACACCAACTGGACCAAAAAGTGACAGATATGGAAAAATTACTCAAATTAAACCAAAGGGATATTCAAGAGCAAGCAGATAATGCTAAAAAATTTAACCTTCGCATAATTGGAGTGGACGAAGGTGAGGAATTCCAGAGCAAGGGAATGCAACACCTATTTAACAAGATAATCAATGAAAATTTTCCCCACCTCAAAAACGACCATCTTAACTACATCACAAAAGCTTATCGAACACCCAACAAGCAAGACCCCAGGAGAAACACTTCTAGACACATTATAGTAAAAATGATAGATCTGAATAATAAGGAAACAATCCTGCATGCAGCAAAAATGAAGAAGGAGCTATACTACAATGGGAAAAAAATAAGAATTACTGCAGATCTCTCCACACAAACAATGAATGCAAGAAAAGCCTGGGAAAGCACCATACGAGCCCTGAGAGCCAATAACTGCCAACCCAGACTGATCTACCCGGCAAAGCTAGCATTCACATTTGATGGAGAACTGAAAACTTTTAATAGCAAAGAAAAACTAAATGAATTCATAAACATTAAGCCAGCATTACAAAGAATTCTAAGAGGGGGGACACAACCTGAAGAAAGCAGCCAGGAACTGGGGCCTGCCCCAAACAGGCATTACTCAAAGTCTAACTGAGCAAGCACAGGAGGAAAGGGAAAAAAGAAAAACTTAGGAAAACGGAATGGCAGGGACAACAATGCATCTCTCTATACTTTCTCTTAATATAAATGGGCTGAATTCGCCAATTAAAAGAAAACGAACTGAGGACTGGATAAGAAAACAAGACCCATCCATCTGTTGCCTTCAGGAGACCCACCTCTCAGCCAAACATACAAACAAACTCAGAGTGAAGGGGTGGAAAAGGATCTACCAATCAAACGCCCCCAGTAAGAAAGCAGGTGTAGCTATCCTGATATCTGACAAAATAAACTTTTCATTAAAATCAGTACAGAAAGACAAGGACGGACACTACATATTAATAAAGGGAACAATCCAAGAGGAGGATATAACCATCATCAACTTATATGCCCCAAATATTGGTGCACCCAGATATGTCAAACAAATGCTCTCAAACTTACAGAATAAAATAGATCCCAATACGATAATACTAGGAGACTTTAACACACCACTCTCACCAAAGGACAGGTCTACCAACCAGAGGATTGGCAAAGAAGCTACCGAATTAAGAGAGGCCATACTGCAAGCGGAATTAACTGACATCTACCGAGTATTTCACCCTAAAACAACACAGTACACATTCTTCTCAGCAGCTCATGGAACTTTCTCCAAAATAGACCATATCATAGTTCATGCAAGGAACTTAAGCAAATACAAAGGGATCGACATAATCCCCTGTATCCTATCTGACCACAGTGGAATCAAGCTAGCTCTCAATAACAAAGCATACCGCAGAAATTTCTCCAATACATGGAAATTGAACAGCACACTCCTTAACAATGCCTGGATAACAGAAGAGATCAGAGAAGAAATAAAGCATTTCCTACAACTCAATGAAAATGAAAACACCTCACAAAGAAACTTGTGGGACACAGCAAAAGCAGTCCTGAGGGGCAAATTTATTGCCCTCAGTGCCCACATCAAGAGAATGGAGACAGACCAAGTAAATAATCTCACGTTGCAATTAAAACAGCTAGAAAAACAGGAAAAAATGGAACCTAAAGCTACTAGAAGAAGCCAGATAACCAAATTAAAAGCAGAGATTAACCAATTAGAAAATCAGAAAACCATAACCAAAATAAACCAAACAAAAAGCTGGTTCTTTGAAAAAATAAACAAAATTGATGGCCCATTGGCTAGATTAATTAAAAAAAGAAGAGAGGAAACCCATATTAATAGGATTAGGGATGCCACGGGAAACATCACCACACGTACCCAAGATATCCAAACAATTCTAACAGACTACTTTCAAAAGCTATACTCTCTAAAGGAAGAAAATCGGGCAGAAATGGATGCATTTTTAGAGAAATACAAGTTGCCCAAACTGAGCAAAGAAGAAGTTAACCAATTAAATAAGCCAATATCCTATAATGAGATACAGGAAGCTATCAAAAGTCTTCCAACAAAAAAAAGCCCAGGACCAGATGGATTCACAGCAGAATTCTATAAGACCTTTAAACAAGAACTAATACCCATACTCCTCAAGCTCTTCAGAGAAACAGAGAAGGAAGGAGCTATCCCAAACTCATTCTACGAAGCCAATATCACACTCATCCCCAAACCAGGCAAAGACCCAACCAAAAAGGAGAATTACAGGCCAATCTCCTTGATGAACACAGATGCAAAGATCCTTAACAAGATTCTAGCTAACAGAATCCAGAAACACATAAAAAAAATAATTCACTATGACCAGGTAGGCTTCATCCCAGAGACACAGGGATGGTTTAACATACGTAAGTCAATAAATGTAATCCAACATATCAACAGAGCCAAGGTCAAGAATCACATGATTATCGCTACAGATGCAGAAAAGGCCTTTGACAAAATTCAACATTCATTCATGCTAAAAGCTCTGGAGAAAATAGGAATAGAAGGAACATTTCTAAAAACAATAAAAGCCATTTATGACAGACCAATAGCCAATATAATACTTAATGGGGAAAAGCTACAACCAATTCTCCTAAAATCAGGAACAAGGCAAGGATGCCCACTGTCTCCACTCCTCTTCAATATAGTCCTAGAACCCTTAGCCAGGGCAATAAGGCAAGAAAAAGACATTAAAGGGATCCGCATAGGAAAAGAAGAAGTTAAACTATCCCTTTTTGCAGACGACATGATACTATACCTCCACGATCCCAAAAACTCCATCCCCAAACTCTTAGAAATCATAAATCACTTTGGCAAAATAGCAGGATACAAAATAAACCCACAAAAATCAGTTGCCTTCCTATACACTGATAATGTACAGGAAGAGAGGGAAATAAAGGGAGCAACCCCATTCACAATAACCTCCCGAAAAATAAAATATTTAGGAATTAACCTAACCAAAGATGTAAAAGAACTATTTAATGAGAACTATAAAAAGTTAAAGAAAGAAATTGCAGAAGACACCAGGAAATGGAAAGACCTCCCATGCTCCTGGATAGGCCGACTTAATATAGTAAAGATGGTAATACTTCCAAAACTAATATACAAATTCAACGCAATTCCTATTAAAATCCCAATGACGTACATCACTGAAATACAGAAAACAGTCCAAAAATTCATATGGAACAACAAAAGACCTAGAATAGCCAAAACAATTCTAGGGGATAAAGACAATATGGGAGGGCTATCCATGCCGAACTTCAAACTCTACTACAGAGCTATAATAACAAAGACAGCATGGTACTGGCACAAAAACAGACCCGAAGACCAATGGAACAGAATAGAAGATCCAGAAATAAATCCACAGGCCTACAGCCAGCTGATATTCGACAAAGGAGCCAAAGACATACAATGGAAGAAACACAGCCTCTTCAACCGCTGGTGCTGGGAAAACTGGGCAGCCACATGCAGAAAACTAAAAGTGGACCCCAGCCTATCACCATGCACCAACATCAACTCAAAATGGATTAAAGACCTTAACATTAAACCTGAATCTCTGAAACTACTGCAGGACAGAGTAGGAGAGACACTTGAACTAATAGGCACAGGAAGGAACTTCCTGAACAGAGTCCCAGGGTCACAACAAATTGGAGAGAGACTCGACAAATGGGACTACCTTAAAATAAAAAGCTTCTGCACAGATAAAGCTATCGCAACCAAGCTAGAAAGACAACCAACTAATTGGGAAAAAATATTTACCAGCAATATATCAGACAAGGGGTTAACATCCTGTATATACAGGGAACTCAAGAAACTAATCCCTCCCAAACCCAACACACCAATTACTAAATGGGCAAGGGAACTAAAGAGGGACTTCTCAAATGAAGAAATAAAAATGGCAAAGAAACACATGAGGAAATGTTCATCATCCCTGGTGGTGAAGGAAATGCAAATAAAGACAACCCTGAGATACCACCTTACCCCAGTCAGAATGTCCCACATCCACAAATCAGCCAACGACAAATGCTGGAGGGGATGTGGAGAACGAGGAACGCTATTACACTGCTGGTGGGAATGTACACTCATACAACCACTTTGGAAAGCAGTCTGGAGGGTCCTTAGAAAGCTAAAGATTGACCTCCCTTACGACCCAGTCATACCACTTCTAGGCATCTACCCTGAACAACAGGAACCAATATACAAGGACACATGCACCTCCATGTTTATTGCAGCACTGTTCGCAATAGCTAGGATATGGAAACAACCTAGATGCCCCACCACAGATGAATGGATCCAAAAATTGTGGTATCTATACACAATGGAATATTATGCAGCCATTAGAAATGACAAAATAATGGCATTTGCAGGGAAATGGATGGAGCTAGAAGGAATCATGTTGAGCGAGGTAAGCCAAGAACGAAGAGACAAACAGTACATGGTCTCCCTGATAAGTGGATGATGAATCCAAAATGTTAGGTGATATGACAAAACTAACAGGACTTAAGAAACAAAGAACTCCCACTCATCTGGTTGAACCACTACTAAATATCCCCATGCTGCTGATCACATATATGGTATATAACATATGAGCACCGTTATATATTATAGACTGTGATAGACAATTTGCTCCAGGAAAGTTAGAATGAACTTGTGACTTTAAATGAGCATCATTATTCCACAATACTGTGAATTTCCGGAAATTAAGTAATCACTTAATCACGATCAAAAAAAAAAAAAAAAAAAAAAAAGAACCTTGGGGAAGGGAGGGAGGGAGGGGATGGTAGGGGGAAAACAATGGAGGGGGTAACAATGTTCAAGAGGAAGTGGAAGTGTACTCATTACCTCACTCATGTAACTGTAACCCTCTGTATAGTATCTCTACAATAAAAAAAATTTAAAAAAAAAAAAAAAAAAAAAAAAAAAAAAAGAAGGGCCTCTGCATTTGCTCCAATATTGTAGCACGCACCCATAGGCTGCCAGGTTTTTGGGTCATCCTAACCAAGGTTGATTCCATCTAGGGTGAGACAGGGTTGTGGCTCCCTGGGTCCCTGAAGGTTTGCAGCACAATTGAGAGGCAGGGATGAGTCTAAGCTTTTCTTTGCAAGGGGCTCCAGTGTAAGATTTGCAGTATTGGAAGGAAATAGTACAGGGTCCCTCTGGGCTGGGGGTGGGGGGGTGTATTCCTTCTGATCCAGGACTGAGGGTCCTGAGGTCAGAGTAGCTGACCAAACTAGTTTTTGTTGACTAGTAGCTTGTGCTTAGGCTATGGAGTCCAAAGAATAGGAAGGTTGTAAGAAAGGTCATGGTGACCGGAAATCTTAGGGGCAAAAAGCTTTAGGGCTTTGGGAGTGGGGTAGAAATTGTAGGGAAGATGGGAGAAACTCATTCTCCTTCAGACCAGTCTGTAAGGAGTGGTTGAGATTAGTATAAGGAGGGTGGTAAGGGGACTTGTTGGTATGGCACCTGGAAGGATTTAGGACGAAGTATAGAACTAAGGTATAGAAGGTAATTTGTTCAGATGTGAAATAGGTAAAAGTTCCTTGTGACCAGGTATGCGGATGGCTTTCATAGGGCTCATCAAAGGTTAAGATACATTGAGATGCCAGTCAAATATTGTCCAGCAGGTTAATGAGGAAGAGTTAAGAAGAGTCAGGGTCGTGTGGATAATCTGAAAAAGGAAAATGGGAGTTGGTTCTAATGGTATTCTCTGGGATTGGAGGAAGTTTGGAAAGTCTGAGTTTTGTAGGTCCCAAACTTGTAGAAGTATATTGGAGGTTGGCTTTTTTAAGGCAGGAAACCATGATATAATGTCTTGTAGCTTGGCTGCGGTAAGAGCGAGAAGAGAAGAATAATTTTGTGAAGGCCTGTCCACTTAGGATCTAGAAGGGAAGAAGGGGTATTAGTCAGAGAAGGGGGTTGGGGACATGTACACAAGATCTCCTATCTGGAGTAGGGGGGAAGGTGAGCATTAGGGAAAGGGGTGGAGCACTTGCCTTGAGCTGAAGAGCTGAGGTACAGCGCCTAGGTCCAGAGTTCAAACCCCAGACCCCCCCCCCCAAAAAAAAGAATTAGTTGAGTGACTGGGAATGTGGTCTAGTGGTAGAGTGCTTGCCTAGCATACATGAAGCCCTGGGCTTGGTTCCTCAATACCACAAAAATGGAAAAAGCTAGAAGTGGCTCTGGGGCTCAATTCATAAAGTGCTAGCCTTGAGCAAAAGAAGCTCAGGGACAGTTCTTAAGCCCCAGGACTGGCAAAAAAGAAAAAAGAAAAAGAAAATAATTACTTGAGCTGTAGTGGAGGCTCTTTTATTAGTGGTAGGAAATGCCTCAACCCACCCCTGAAAAAGTGTCCACAAGTACAAGAAGGTATTTGTGCCATCTGATGGGGGGGGGGAGGGTAAATGGATAAAGTCTACCTGCCAGTCCATGGTAGGTAAGGAACCCCCCATCTGATGTGTGGGAGGAGGTTGGTTAAGGTTTGTTTTTTGACAGATGTCACAGGAAGCAGTAAGTTCTTTTAGGTGTTATCTGTCCTGTCAAGTTAAAGAGTGAAGAAAAGGAGAAGGGCTTGATTAGAGGGATGGAAATGGCAGTGTACATAGTATAAGGCCTTGTCCATTAGGAGAAGTTCTGCAGAGGGTTGGGTGTCTAGGAGTAGCAGCTCAGGGGAAGTCTCATCCTGTTGGGGTGGCTGTGGCTGCTTCATAAGATTGTTAAGGAAGGAAATGTAATCTTTTTCCTTTTTGGTGACCACAGCAATGAATAATGGCTGCTTGTTCAAGGAGCAGTGCAGAATCCTGAAGGTCTTGGGTAAAGGTGGCATTAATATTAGGGGATCCTTTCAGCGTTAAAAATCCTCTCTCCCTCCAGATTAGGATGTTAACGTGAATGAGGTTATGTACGTATTTTGAGTTGCTATCAATTTTAACTTGCCAACTGGCAGCATGGTGAAGGACGCGTGTTAGAGCTACTAAGTCCGCCTGTTGTGAGGTGGTTTGGGGAGAGGAGACAAAGATTTTACTTCCATGTATACAGGATGGCTTGGTTTCTCCAGGTTACCTTGAATAATGGTATATCCTGCCATATAGAGGGAGCATCTAAGGAAACTGCCATCAAGAAATAAGTCAGGGGCCTCAGGGATGGGTAGGTCTGAGCTATGGGAGAATGAATTTGGAGAGATCTAGGGTTTTGGAGCAGGATGTACTGGAGGCTCTGACTCCTGGGCTGAGGGAAGTGAGCAAGAGGCTAGCAGGGTTTAGAGGGGAGTTTGTTCAAACAACAAGGGAGGGTCAAGGAGAAAAGCATGGAGAGTTTGGATTCGTGAGAGGGGCAAGGAGAGAAAGGCTTTATGGCTTAGGAGGTCCTTAAGGGAGTGAGAGGTGAGAATGTGGAGAGGGCTGTGGAGGGAAATCTTTTTGGCTTCCAGTACTATGAGTGCCATGGCTGCTAGAGTCTGGAGACGGGGCCATCCAACACCCCTCCCACCCTACTCCCCGAGTCACCATGTCTAGTTGTGGGGTTTGAACTCTGGGCTTGGGCGCTGTCCCTGCGCTCTTCAGCAAGGCCAGTGCTCTACTGCTTGAGCCACAGTGCCACTTCTGGTTTTCTAGTGGGTTTATTGGAGATAAGAGTCTCACGGACTTTCCTGCCCGGGCTGGCTTTGAACCGTGATTCTCAGATCTCAGCATCCTGAGTAGCTAGATTACAGGTGTGAGCCACCAGCGCCTGGCTGTTTGAGTCTTTTGTTCATTGTTTCAGTTGGCTGTTTATGTTCTTACTGTTGAGTTTCACAGATTCTTTACATAATCTCAGTGTGAATCACTTGTCAGATAGATGTTTTACAAATGTTTTGCCCAGTCTTTTTTGTTTTTGTTATTAATGTCTCTTGCAAAACAAAAGTGTTAAATTTTGAATGGGGTGCTGATGGCTCACACCTGTAATCAATCCTAGCTACTCAGGAAGCTGAGATCTCATGGTTCAAAGCCAGCCAGGTAAGGAAGTTTGTGATGCTTCTCCAATTAACTACCAAAAGCCAAAGTGGATCTGTGGCTTAGGTGATAGAGCATCAGCAATGGGCCGAAGAAGCTAAGGGACAGTGTCAGTACCTTGACAATCCCTGAGTTCAAGCCCTAACACACACACACACACACACACACACACACACACACACACACACACACACACACACACACACAGAGCATTAAAATTTTGATGGCATGCAACTTGTTGAGTTTGGTTTTATGGATCATTGAACTGGGCTTTGAAGTCGTAGGCACAGGAGTGTGGGTCTAGAGGCCTGGAAAGGCAGGCCGGGGTGGGGAATTTGTAAGAGGTTCACTCTAGTGTAGAAGAACCCGGACAGGTGGGTGGATAATGAATGCACAGATGGATGGAGGAGCAGCCTCAGGCAGGACATTGTCACCACAGCACATACAGCTGTGGACTTGTGTCATCAAAGTCAGGATGCTGAAGTGCATGAAGCTGAACATGGCAGCTGCTTATATAGGCCAGAGCAAAGAGGACCCAGACACACAGGACTCTGGGCACTGAGGGCTTTCATCTGTGGTCCTAGCCACTCAGGAGGCTGAGATCTGAGGATCAAGATTTGAAGCCAGCCAAGGGCAAGAAAATCTGTGAGATTCTTATCTCCAACTGACCATCAAAAAACCAAAAGTGTTGGGGGCTGGGAAGGTGGCTCAGTGGTAGAGCGCTTGCCTCGCATTCATGAGGCCCTGAGTTCGATTCCCCAGCACCACATAAGCAGAAAAAAGCCAGAAGTGGTGCTGTGGCTCAAAGTGGTAGAGTGCTAGTCTTGAGAGTTCAGGCCCCACGACTGACGAAAACAAAAACAAACAAAACAACAACAACAAAATAAAAACAAACAAAAAAAGTGGGGCTGGGAATGCAGCTTAGTGGCAGAGTGCTTGCCTAGCATGCATGAAGTCCTGGGTTTGATTCCTCAGTATCACATAAACAGAAAAAGCCAGAAGTGGAGTTGTGGCTCAAGTGGTAGAGTGCTAGCCTTCAGCAAAAGGAGGGACAGTGCCCAGGCCCTGAGTTCAAGCCCCAGGACTGGCAATAAATAAATAAATAAATAAACCCCAAGCCGGGCGCTGGTGGCTCATGCCTGTAATCCTAGCTACTCAGGCTGAGATCTGAGAATCACGGTTCAAAGCCAGCCCAGGCAGGAAAGTCTGTGAGATTCTTACCTCCAATAAACCACTAGAAAACCAGAAGTGGCACTGTGGCTCAAGCAGTAGTGCTCGCCTTAAGCTGAAGAGTGTGGGGACAACACCCATGCCCAGAGTTCAAGCCCCATGACCGACCAAAAAATTTTTTTTAAATTAAAATTAAAATAAACCCCATAAGTGGAACTGGAACTCAAGTGGTAGAGCACCAGCCTCAAGCACAAAATCTCAAGTACAGCACCCAGGCCCTGAATTCAAGCCCTAAGACTGGCACACACAACAAAAATTTGAAAGTGAAACTGCGGCACAAATAGTAGAGCACAGCATCAGCCTTGGGAGAAAAGGCCAAGCAAGAACAAGGCCCTGAGTTCAAGTTTGAGTGTAACCACTCACACACAGGCACCTAGCAAGGGCTCCATCCCTCTAGGAAGATCCCTGACACTGGGAGTGGCCTTGGGCTGAGGCCTGCTCCAAGACTGCTTAGAAGGAGACACATTTCTTAGCTGTTAGGCAGGACAGAGCTAGAGGGATGCAGAAGTTTCCTTCCCTATCTCAGGAGACAAAGGACTCTTTCTGGCTTAATTAAAATGTCCATCAAAGACCTTGGAAGGTAGGGGTTAGTTGGGATGAAATAAAAATAGTTGGAATGAACACATTACAATTTAATTTCAAGACAGGGGTATTGGCGAGGCTCTAATATTAGAGGGACTATAAATCCATCACTAAATTCCCATCTGTCTTGCCATACTGGGGGCATTTTGGGAGCTGTCCGACTCCCATGCGAGTGAGAGGCTGGTGCGCTCTGGGGAAAGAGTAACTGCTTGATGGCAAGAACCAATTAATGTGGGGGGGGGCAGGAAGTGGGGAGAAGAAGGGAAGCAGGGAAGAAGGGAGGAAGGGAAACAGAAAGAAGGAAGGCAGGAAGGCAGAAAGGAAGGAAAGAAGGAAGGATGGAAGGAAGGAAGGAAGGAAGGAAGGAAGGAAGGAAGGAAAGAAGGAAATGGAAAGGGAGAGGGGAAGGGAAGAAGGAGGCAGAGATGTCTTTGCTTGGCTGTGAATTTAGAATTGGCCTAATCTCAGGGTGAGCCAAAGTCCAGAGGCCTCTGCAGGCCTCTCCCTCTGCATGAACTTTCTCCACAGATAACCAACTTACCTACCCCTTCTTGGGGTCTTTGTTCATATGTCATCCTGTCATGGAGGCCAACCCTATTTAAAGGTATCTCACCTTGTTCTATGCAATTTCCCCAGAGCTGAATTTCACACTGTGTGATTAACTTATCCATTGTTCTTTATCTGGTTCTCTTCTCAAGGTCTCCTTTGCTCTTTGTTTATATCCTAAGCATAGTGCCTGCCTTGATAAGTATTTGTGGGATGAATGTTTTGGTTAATTTAATTTGGTGGAAAAAGAAAAATTGTGTGAACTCTAGCATCCCATAGGAACTACGACTGGGTATGGAAAGACTGAGTAAAAGGAAGATGCCTGATGCCAGCGTAAAACTGCTGGTTGTGTGATTACCTTCCTTGTATCTGGTTCTGAGTGTTTGACTTTCTGCAGTAATCTTGTTTAAAAAAAAAATCAGGATGAGGGCTGGGAAGGTGGCTTAGTGGTAGAGTGCTTGCCTTGCATGCATGAGGCCCTGGGTTCGATTCCTCAGCACCACATAAGCAAAAAGAAAAAAGCCAGAAGTGGTGCTGTGTCTCAAATGGTAGCGTGCTAGCCTTGAGCTGAAGAGCTGAGGGACAGCGCCCAGGCCCAGAGTTCAGGCCCCACGACCAGACCCCCCCCAAAAAAAAAAAAATCAGGATGAGTGAATGGGAGTACTTATCTTCTGTAACCAAAACTTGCCTCTGCAACTCCTAAAAAGCAGAAGATAAGAAAGACTCTTTCAGCTTTAATCATGTCTGTTGGTTAAACTCATTCCTCACTTATGGTGATATTAAAATATGAAATAGCACTGCATGGGTGATTGATTCCCTCATCCATTGTCGCAGCACCTGCTGGATGGAACCATTGCAATCCCAAATACTGTTTTGCAAGGAGAGTGGATTTGGAGAATATATGAGTAGGATGGCTGAGCCCAGAGACCCAGAGGTACCTGGCCCCAGATGGAGCTGCCTGGCTCAGGAGTAAACTAGGGTGAAGCAATGACATATTCTACACCAACTCAAGGGCCAACACCCTCCCCATGTTTGCTTTCTGGCTCAGTCCCACCAGCCAAGTCCGAGCCCTGAACACGTTGCTCTAGTTCCAAGAAATCAAATTACCCTCTATAAACTTAGGGCATCATACTTGCAAAGAAGGCACACCACTAGCCCTTTTGGTTTCGGTTTGTTTTTCAGATAGGATCCTGAGATTTTGCTCGGCCTAGCCTAACATCATCCTACCTCTGCCTCCCACATAAATGGGATTACAGGCATGAGTCACCAGGGCTGGCTCTGGAGTAATTTTCTTGTCCCTTGCAGATGGCAGAGTAGTTGCCAGGGATCACGTAGCCAGTGCAAATGCCCAGAGGAACAGTCCAGGAAAGCACTGGACATAAGACAACTGTCTGGAAAATATTGGTCTTCACCCGGATGTGTGCAGAACCTGAACCTGGACACTCTTTCTCTTTCATTGGCATAAATAAACAATTTGGGGCCTGAAAATAGACAGGACTTTCCCTGGTTACTGCTGCCACCAGCTCTGGTGTGTGGGTGTCTTTCAAGGATTACAACCTGTCTTTCTCCAAAATGGAAATTTGGAGAGTATGAAGAATAATGAAAACATTTTAACATGCAAAGCTGGGCTCATCTCTGGGGCAATTTCTTGGAAACTGCCAGTTTCTCCAACAATGGCTGAGAAGTCTTGACCCAGAGTCACATCCTTTCCAGTGACACAGGGAGATAGGATTTCAAAGAGAGAAAGAGTGACCCTCCCTGTCCAGATGCCCCTGCTCTGTGGAGCAAATGCTGTTCCAGTTCAGGGAATCTGGACCTCCCTCTCCTCCATCTCTTCCTCTGATTTAAAAGTCTAGAAGAATCCCTCCCCAGCTTTGAATGCACCGTAAGTGTTCTGATCCCTTGTAAACACTAAAGGCTCTAGGCTGGCAGTGTGGCTTGGTAAAGCCCTGGCTTAGCATGCACAAGGACTTGAGTTCAATTCCCAGCACCAAAAAAAAAGAAAGAAAGAAAAAAGAAAACAAGCAATAAAACCTAGAACTCCACGTTATAACTCAGGAAGAGAACGATGATCTTTCCCTCAACTGGTACTAGAATAATTGAATTTCCGTGGCTGGGAAGTTGGCTCGGTGATAGAATGCTTGCCTCTCATGTATGAGGCCCTGGGTTCCATTCTTCAGCACCACATAAGCAGAAAAAGCCAGAAGTGGTTCTGTGGCTTAAAGTGGTAGCCTTGAGTTGAATTGCTAAGGGACAGCGCCCAGATCCAGAGTTCAGCTCCTACGACTGACAAAATAAATAAATAAATAATAATTGAATATCCATATAAAATATAATAATTAACTTTGACCTTTATCTCACATTAAATTCAAAAAAAGTAATTCAACAGATCATGCTCTAGTGGCTCACGCCTATAATCCTGCCTGAAAGATGAGATTTAAGGATCAAATTTTGATCCTTAAAGAAAAGCCTAAAACACTCTAGAGCCGAAATAACCAGTCAAAAGCTGGGCTGGAGGCATGGCTCAAGTAGTAGAGCACCCATAGTGAGCAAATAAGCTAAGCTAGAATGGAAGACCTTGAGTATTGACATATACATACAGAGAAAAGTATTTCAAGATGGATTACAGGGCTGGGAAGGTGGCTCAGTGTTATAGCTCTTGCCTTGCATTCATGAGGCCCTGGATTCGATTCCTCAGCACCACATAAGCAGAAAAAGCGGGAAGTGGAGCTCTGGCTCAAGTGGTAGAGTGCTAGCCTTGAGCTGAAGAGCTGAGGGACAGCGCCCAGGCCCCAGAGTTCAGACCCCATGACCGGACCCCCAAAAAATATAAATAAAAATAAAAGTTGGGGCTGGGAATGTGGTTTAGTGGTAGAGTGCTTGCCTAGCATGCAGGAAGCCCTTGGTTTGATTCCTCCGTAACACATACACAGAAAAAGCTGGAAGTGGCTCTGTGGCTCAAGTGGTAGAGTGCTAGCCTTGAGAAAAAGAAGCTCAGGGACAGTGCCCAGGCCCAGAGTTCAAGCCCCAGGACTGGCAAAAAAGAAAAAGTTAAAAGTTGAAGGAGGAAAGACAAAGTAGGCCGAGAGGGCAGGGAGGAACTGGCAGCAGAGGATCCATAGGTAGGCACTGGCCCTGCAGACACCATTCTCACAGAAGAGCTGCTCAGAGCCAGAAGCAAGTCCTGGCCCTTGAGGGTTCTGTGCTGGGCAGTGTGATGTCCCAGCTGCAGCCAAGCCTGTGCCCAGCACCGGGCCCCCTCCTCCATGGTCCCAGCTCCAGCCTGTGGTCAGAACATGTTGTCTCCAAGTCATGCCCACACCCTGAGTGGAAAGGCCATGGTGAGCCAACATGGAATTTCCAGCACCTTCCCCAGCAAGTGCAGGGTCTCGGGGAGCACTGTATTTGGGTTAAAGTTGCCCAGGTTGAAGCAAGAAGGCTGAAGTGAGGAGGGGCAGATGCTTGGAAAATGTATTGACACCTGCCAAAGCATTCCTGGTACCTGTGGGGCACCAAAGCCCTAAGGTGTGGCAGGGCAGGGGAGAAGGTCTAGGCCTAGACTGTGGGGGAGCAAATACTAGCTCCTCTCAGAAACTGAGGCTCTCAGGATCATCACTGACCCTTGTACAACCACAGAATCCATCACTTGAGCCTGCAGTGGGAAAGAAAGACATGGATCTGGGGTATGTGGGCCCCCTGGCTCCCAGGGAAAGTACAGCAACTGTGGGCTATGAAAGATCTTGTATCACCTTTGAATAACAACAGTGTCTGTGACCAGGTTGATACACTAAAACTTAAATACAGAGACTCCATCTGAGCCAGATGCTGGGGTCTCTGATGCAATCCTACAGGGTTTTGTTTGCTTGTTTGTTTTGCCAGTCCTGGAGCTTGAACTCAGGGTGTAGGCACTGTCCCTGAGCTTCTTTGTGCTCAAGGCTAGCACTCTACCACTTGAGCCATAGTGCCATTTCTGGCATTTTCTGTTTATGTGGTACTGAGTATCAAACCCAGGGATTCGTGCATGCTAGGCAAGCACTCTACCACTAAGCCACATTCCCAGCCCTCAAGCCTACAGTTTTGATAGTAAACAACTGCAACACCTGGATGGGATCTTTTATGGTCCCAAAGAATGAGTCTATGGACAGAGAAGAAGAAAACTTTAAAAAGGCAGGGCCAGGTGCTGATTGCTCACATCTGTAATTCTAGCTACTCCAGAGGCTAAGATCTGAGGATCCTGGTCCAAAGTCAGCCTGGGCAGAAAAGTCTATAGACTCTTATCTTCTAATTAACCACACTAATTAATCATCAGAAAAACAGAAGTGGAGCTGTGGCTCAAAGTGGTAAAGTACTAGCTTTGAGCAATAAAAGCTCAGGGACAGCACCCAGGCCCTGTGTTCAAGCCCCATGATCAACCAAAGAAGTAAAGCTTTTTTGTTTTTTTCTTTTGTGCGGGTACTAGGATTTGAACTGAGGACTTTGCACTTATACTTTGCTTTTTCTCTCAAGGGTAGTGCTTTACCACTTCAGTCACAGCTCTATTCCCAGTTTTGTTTTGTTTTTTTTTGCTGGTTAATTGGAGATAAGTGTCTAGGATTTGGCTGCCTGGGCTGGCTTTAAACTGTAATCCTAAGAACTCAACCTCCTGAGCAACTAGGATTTCAGATGTGCGTCACCAGGTCTAGCAAATAATTTCTTTTCTTTTTTTTTTTTTTTTTAAAGAAAAAGATGAGCAAGGCTCAGTCTCAGCTGGAAAATTACAAATGAGGTCATGCCCTCGAGTGTATCTGATGCAGTAGTTGATAAGTTGTCTGTAGGATTTGAAAGCTATGTGACGCTCCAGATCATTGGAAAGACTATGGGCTGAGTCAGTCCTCAGACCCAATCAGATGCTCCATATAGCCTGACAAGCTTTCCGTGTGTCTTTCAGCCCCTTTGATTGGGTGTCTGTTCCAATTCATGCCTCTGTGGTCCAATCATTCCCCTGTTCATGGACAAGTATTCCAGGGGGCAATGGACCTTGCCCAGATACCCATATGTATAATTGCTCAAGGCCATGGTGACATGACATACAGGGTCCAGCACAGCACATACTGCTGCTCAGGATTGTAGTGAGGGAGGCAGAATCACTACAGGAGGGGCCTTTGCTCTGATTGCCTAGCCAGGCTCTTTCTCTGCTCTTAGTTTGATCTCTTATAGCAGTGTTTCTCAAAATCAAGTCTAATCAACACTTAATTCCTCATCAAAATTTTAATAATTGTTCCTTCAAAGTAAGGGTTTTCCAGTTCAAAGCCAGCCAGGGCAGGAAAGTCTTTGAGACTCTTATCTCCATTTAAGTACCAGAAAAGCAGAAGTGGTGCTGTAGCTCAAGTGGTAGAGCACTAGCCTTGAGCTGAAGAGCTAAGGGACAGTGCCCAGGTCCAGAGTTCAAGCCCTACGACCAACAAAAAAAAAATTAGGGATGTGAAGGGTAAACAAAGGAGGAGGCTGCAATGCTTGGTAAGAAATGTACGCATTATCCTGCCCATGTAATTGTAACCCCTCTGTACAGTATGTTCACAAATAAAATAAAATAAATTTAATTTAAAAAAAATTTAAAAATAAGGGTTTGTGACCAAGGAATTTGAGAGACCTTTAATCCAGGATTTACCAGAGCCTTTAGAATGCTAAAGCTAATATACCTATACCTAGGTCTCTTTTTTTTTTTTTTTTTTTTTTTTGCCAGTTGTGGGTGCTGAACTCTGGGCCTGGGCACTGTCCCTCAGCTCTTCAGTTCAAGGCTAGTGCCCTACCACTTGAGCCACAGCACTACTTCTGACTTTTCTGCTTATGTGGTGCTGAGGACTCGAACCCAGGGCCTCATTCATGCAAGGCAAGCGCTCTACCACTGAGCCAACTTCCTAGCCCCACCTAGGTCTCAAGTTGGGGAACATTTCCCAAACCATTTGACAACTCTACAATTACCTCTTCATGGAATACTATGGACACCGAGAGGAACAACAGGACTATACATGCAAAATTTCGGACACCACCAGGCAACATCACAGGACAGGCAGGATGAGAAAAATGCAGAGCTATTCGACATCCATTTCCATGTCCGTCTCCATCAAAGAATATCTTCGAACCAGAAAGTATAGAACCTCTCAAACATGGTGGTTAAGAGGGAGATAATGACTTGTAGAATGAAAACAAAGCAAAAATGGGATTGCAGTTCAAACCCTGACTTCCCCAAGGAGAGTAGGGCATCTGCCAACTCAGGTGCTCAATTTCCCCATCTATGAGTTGGCAGAGTAATATCTCTTCGTTGGTTGATTTAAAAATAAACATGTCAAGGCTGGGAAAGTGGCTCAGTGGTAGAGCACTTGCCTTGCATGCATGAGACCCTGGGTTTGATTCCTCAGCATCACATAAGCAGAAAAAAACAGAAGTGGTGCTGTGGCTTAAGTGGTAGAGTGCTAGCCTTGAGCTGAAGAGCTTAAGGACAGCACCCAGGCCTAGAATTCAGGACCCACAACTGAAAAATAAAAAAATAAAAAAAAACAAACATGTCAAGGGCTTGGGAATGTGGCTCAGTGGTAGAGTGCTTGCCTAGCATGCAGGAAGCCCTGGGTTTGATTCCTCAGTACCACATGAACAGAAAAAGCCAGAAGTGGCACTGTGGCTCAAGTGGTAGGGTGCTATCCTTGAGCAAAAGAAGCTCAGGGAATGCCCAGGCCCTGAGTTCAAGTCCCAGGACTGGCAAAAATAAATAAAATAAACACATCAATGGATCAAATTCTAATTAAAAGGGAGGAAGGGAAGGAGGGAGACAAACTAGACTAAAACCATATATTGCTACTGGTACAAATGCATAATATTCAAGTTCTGAAAGATGTAATATTTTAAGCTGGCATTATTCTAAAGATTCAATCTAATTTCAACTAAAATGCCAGCAAGTTTAAAAAAAAAAAAACATGAACATTGAGAACATTATTATCTAGTTGACTACAAGTTAGAAAATGTTTTGGGGCTGGGAAGGTGGCTCAGTGGTAGAGCGCTGGCCTTGCATGCATGAGGCCCTGGATTTGATTCCTCAGCAACACATAAGCAGAAAAAGCTGGAAGTGGCGCTGTGGCTCAAATGGTAGAGTGCTAGCCTTGAGCTGAAGAGCTGAGGGACAGCACCCAGGACCAGAGTTCAGGCCCCACGAATGACAACAAAAAAAAAAGATTAAGAGGAGTGGGAGGCCCTGAGTTCAAGCCCCATACCAGCATGTACACACGTGTGTACACACACAGACACACATATAAACACATACACATGACTAATTATAAAGTGAAAGGTGTTATTGACTAACATGGGTTTTGGCTTATCAGCTTATGATGCAACCTCTTTTAACATGAATTTTTTTTTAAATTTTATTATCTTTAAGTAGTTGTACAAAGAACTTCCCATTCTACAAAACAGTGTATGAATACAAAGTGTCTGATAACATTGTCACCCATCCCTCCTAACCTTTTAACGTGATTTTTTAATGTTAATGTAATAGTTTTTAAATGAGTAATTCCTTATGGAATGTACTGGAGTTAAAACTCAGGGCCTTGGGCTGGGAAGGTGGCTCAGTGGTAGAGTGCTTGCCTTGCATGCATGAGGCCCTGGGTTCGATTCCTCAGCACCACATAAGCAGGAAAAAAAAGCCGGAAGTGGCGCTGTGGCTCAAGTGATAGAGCACTAGCCTTGAGCTGAAGAGCTGAGGGACAGCACCCAGGCCCAGAGTGCAGGCCCCACGACTGGACCCCCCCAAAAAAACTCAGGACCTTGTGTTCACTAAGCAAGCAGTCTACCTTGAGCCATTCCTGCAGGCCTTTTTGTTTTAGTTCATTTTTAGATAGAATCTAAACCAAGCCAGCCTCAGAGTACCATCCAATGTTTGCCTCCTTTGTAGCCAGAAATACAGGTATATACCATCATGCCCAGAATTTCTTTGTTTTGTTTTGTTGTGTGAGACAGAACCTCTCTGTATAGGCCAGGCTGGCTCTGAACTGATCCTTCTGTCTCTGTCTCTCAAGTGTTGGGATTATCAACTCAAGTCGCCCCACCTAGCAGTGGTGACCATTTCTGAGAAGTATATTCTTTTCCTAACACAAGTCAAGACATACAGTCAAAAGGGAAATTAGCCAGAGAAGTGAATCACTTGTCTTACCCAGGCAGGGAAAACCCCACTGTGTGGCCCTGCTCAGAATTGTACAGGGTATTTCAGGATGCATTGGTTTAATAAAATGGGGGAAGAGGGTCTGGGGAGTTCACTTCTTATCACTGGTCTTGACACTGATAGCAAGGGAACAGCCCCAGCCCCCCGACTCCCAACACTCATGCATGCCCTTTGCAAACCACACAAACTACACACTGTCACCTAGGCACTGGTGGTTCACGCCTGTCATCCTAGTTACTCAGGGGGCTGAGATCTGAGGATCACAGTTCAAAGCCAGCCTGGGCAGGAAAGTTTGTGAGACTCTTATCTCCAATTGATCAGCAAAAAGCAGAAGTAGAGTTGTGGCTCAGGTGGTGGAGCACCAGCCTTGACTAAAATAGCTAAGAAACAGTGTCCAGACCCATGTCTGCATTCAGATGTGTAACCCTTCCTAGGTGATGAAATGGTTATGAATCCAGATAACCTTCTAGCAGCTGCCCCCAAAAATGATCTACAGGAGTATTAGGGGTCTTAATTATAGTGCAGATGTTGGTAGCTGATTGGTTGCAAAAGAATCAGATGAGAGCTGGGTGCTGGTGGCTCACGCCTGTAATCTTAGCTACTCAGGAGGCTGAGATTTGAGGATTGCAGTTCAAAGCCAGCCCGGCAGGAAAGACCATGAGACTCCTATCTCCAATAAAGCACTAGAAAACCGGAAATGGCGCTGTAGCTCAAGTGGTAGAGCACTTGCCTTGAGCTGAAGAGCTAAGGGACAGCACCCAGGCCCAGAGTTCAAGCCCCATGACCGACAAAAAAAAATAAAAGAACTAGATGAGAGAAGACAGGAAAACAAGCTAAGTGAATTCCCCAGCCAAAGTGAACCAGAAAAAAAAAAGTTGTCTTTAACAGACACATTGAGCCTGGTTCAGTTTGTGTGCTGGTTCAACAGTGGAAAACTTAGGGCCATCCCTGGGTGGAGATGGCTCTCAGCATAGATGCCAGGTCTGTTACTTTATGCACTTCTAATAGGGAATGCCAAGATGAGTGCACTGGAAATTTCCCACAGCTGAAGCTCCTGCTCCACCCGTGAAATCAGTGTTAAGAGTTTGTGTCACCCTTGGCCAAAGCTCACTTGGTTGTAGTTTACTTTCGCCCTGCACAGCCTCACAAAGGGGTAACTACAATATTGAGCAAGCAGTGGGGAAAGGAGGCCTGGGGATTTTCTAGTGGCTTGCTCAAGCTGGTCTGCTGAGGTTACCTGTCCCAACAGCATCTCTCAAGACCATCTTTCTGGAAGGCAGGTCATGCTGAGCAACTGGTTTTGGTCCTTGAACCAAAGTTAAAAAATAAATGAGCCATGGAGACAGGCAATGATGTGAATGCTTATATATAAATGGATGTGTCTGCACAGACAAAGCATCACTGACTTGTGCATTCATGGTAAGACCCAGACCAATTTTGCTCTTGCAAAAATCACAGTGGAGGCCTGGGAAATTGGCTCAGTGGTAGAGTGCTTGCCTCACATACATAAGGCCCTGAGTTCGATTCCTCAGCACCACATAAGCAGAAAAAACTGGAAGTGGCACTGTGGCTCAAGTGGTAGAGTGCTAGCCTTGAGCTGAAGAGCTGAGGGACAGCGCCCAGGCCCAGAGTTCAGGCCCCATGACCGACACACAAAAAAAAAGTTTGAAGAAATAAAAAGAGGAGAGCCTGCTTGAGGGTAATAATCCAGGCAAGGAAAGAGGCACACTGTGAGGCTGGAGTGCTGGGAGGGAGTTCACAGGTGACACAAGGC